>NW_010133595.1:46376-54209 GCF_000699245.1 Pterocles gutturalis | reverse complement strand
ATCGGCCTGGGGGAGGTGTGGATGTCACCGGCGTCAAGGGAAGAAACAGGGTGTGAAGCCCCGACTTGGTCAGCCGTTGGGTTCGGCTGCCGTGAGGGAAGCGCCTTGGGACAGAAGCGGCGGTTTGGCCTGAGACCGCGATGACTGCCGCGGCTGTCCCTCCCTTGGGTGGTGTAAGGGGATTCGGTGCAGGGCGGGAAGAGCCTG
Source organism: Pterocles gutturalis (assembly GCF_000699245.1). NCBI lineage: Eukaryota > Metazoa > Chordata > Aves > Pterocliformes > Pteroclidae > Pterocles > Pterocles gutturalis. The sequence goes on along the minus strand of NW_010133595.1, from coordinate 54,002 downwards.
AAGTGAATCGCTCCCGCAGCATCAGAACCTCCTCTCGTCTGCGGCTCTGGTGGGCTGAGCGAAGTGCTTGTACTGGAGTTCACTCCCGCAGGCGGGAAGTTGGGAAAGAGCCTGTGTTTTCATGGTGTTACCAGAAACAAGGATTCAAGGGGTTTCCGCCAGTCAGGCTGCAAAGGCTTGAAAGATGTGCTCGTTTATAAATCAGCCAGCCTTCAAGTGGGGAAACCTAACCGGGTTAAACATCAGGAAAAAGACGTGTGCGGGGAATGGGATGGGAGGGTGCAGTATCCATTACATGGTTTGTGTAGGTGATCGGATGGCTAAACCTGCATGGAAAACTCTGCTTTTTGGTTTTGCTGAATTCACTGTGTCTTAATAGCACCCTGAAAATTGATCGTGACATTTTTGGAAATCATGGCTTTCAATAGATTTGTGGCTTGCTTAATCCTGCTTTGTAAGGGGTATGCTGAGGGAAGTGCAGGGGTGTATTGGTGCTACCTTTCCAGCAGGCTCAGGACAAGATACAGCTTATGTCAGAGGCAAACGAAATCCATGTAGCTTGGGCTTACATAGCTGGGAGCACATTCTCACCTTTTCATCACCTTTTTTCTCTTTTTCAGATTCAGTCCTGAATTTGTCCACCTGGTTAATAAAATTCATTAGGAGTTCAGAATATATACTTTGCAAAACCTTTTTATTTCCTTTTACATAAAAGAAAATGTAGATGCTACAGATATAAATAAAAAATATCTAGCAAGATGGGGCCCCAAATAGCTTTCACTAGGCTCTCTGCACCCTGCAGTATCATAACAGGCTTATTCCATGCATCCGCTTTCACCTTAGGTATGTCTCTGCCCCATCCTCTTCCATGGCAAAGGGCACTGTCTCACCCTACCAACTGTCTCACCCTTCTGGTGATCATTCATTTACTTGGACTTTTCACTTAACTCATATCTGATTTGTGCTCTGGTTTGGGTTTAGGGCTTTTTTGACGCGGTGGTTGGTTCTGAAGGGGTGTTTAAGTGTTTGTATATATGGAAGTTAAGGTATGAGGATCCTCAGTGCAGACAAAACCTCTCATCGTTCAGGCTAGGAGGAAGTTCCAAGACAAAACAGGCTAGTTGTTGTGTTTCGTGCTAGAAAGCTGTAAACAGGCAGAAAAGGAGATTGCAAAAACATGGTTCTGTACTAGCTCTACTCTTTAATAATCAGCAATACAAAATTAGTAAAGTTGGTCATATTTATATTTACAGATCAAGTGCTTAACAAAGCACTTTGATGTAACCAAAGTTTTGACTAAGCACTGTCCTGAAAAAAAACATTCTTACCTGCACTCTTATCTGTAGAATTTTTAAGTTAGAAAACTACTCAATTGTATTTTCAGAAAACCCAATTTAGAAAAAGGATCCTTCATGTGAATTTTTGTCTTTCTTTCCCATTCTGTCACTTTTTCCTTGTATATGATGAAGAGCTTTTCTTAAGAGACTCATGTAACTGTGACATTCACCCCTCGCTATTACACCCTATGAGCAGCAGAGCTGGCCAAAAATGAGTAAAAAAGAGTCAGATTAGAAAGTCGTTACTTACAGTATGTTGTATATATGGAGAAATATAGCAATGTGTTTTAGTTCTTAGAGTACCCTCAGTTCTCTGTTACCCTGGATCTCCGCAGCTGCTGCCTGGGCCCCTCTCTCCATGGCAGTCCTTAGCACCTAGCAAGGCTCAGATGTGCTCACCCCACTTGGCATCTTATCTGCCCACCTTTCTTATGTGTAGGAGGTGCCGTCACCAGGCTTTAACTGCATCTACCGTTGCTGTTGGATTTTTTTTTCCTCTAATCTTCTATAAAAAACATTGTGGGCTTTTTTTCAGTGCCAAAAAGGCTTTGTGTTCCTTACAGTCTGTTATATATTAACAGAAGTTATGTTGTGGTGAGTGAGGTTGGGCTTAAGTGCCCAATGCAAAAATGCTGACTGTCAGATATTTGCATCTCAATAACGTTGTCTGTGCTGGAGAGCTTTCAGGGATAAAGTCCCAAATAGTTTAAGTATCACGCTGCATGTTTTCCTCTGCCACAATGGAGAACAGCTTAATAGCTTGCAAACATTTTTAGAACAGCACTTTTCTCTTTTCTTACCAAAAAAATCTTCAGGATATTCTTAAGGCCTAGAAATACAATTCATTTTATTAGCTACGTTTTAAGCTGGCATAATGACAAAGGTCCCTAAGCCTTAAGATATTGCTTTTTATATATTCATTATTATGGAATGAGACTCTCCCCTAGAGGTAAAGTTACCACCAGGACTGGGTAGGATGATCTTGATCTCCTTTGCCAGGCAAAAACCAAACACTTAACTTTTCAATTTATAATAAAACCCATCATTTACTCTTAAAATCTTGAGGAAATGAAGTACCTTTGGGGGCTGGGCACTTTAAAGCTGGTTCCTTTGTAAAAGGTTGCAAGCTGTTTACGATTTTTGTAATTTCTCCTAGAGATTCAAACAAATTATCCAACCTTATTGAGGTTCCGCATACAAGTTTATCTGAGCCATAATCTTGGCTGAGGTGGCAGTTTTTTAGGGCTGGAAAATAAAGTAGTGAACGCAATAACACATTATTGGCTGAGGAAATTAAGGACAACATCCCAATTCCTGCCCAATGTCTGTTTGCTTGTTACCGTCAGGCTCCAAGCTTAGCAACCACTTGTTATACCCACTGGTGCTGGTGTCCTCTCTGCTGAAACACTCCCTTCCTCCCACAGTCTTCAGCATCTCTGGAAGCTCTCCCCAAAGCCTCTGCTGAGATTGCTGTATTTGCCTGCTTGTCTCTTACACATACTCTTTCTTCTGCTCTGGACTTCACCCTGGCTCTGCCTGCCTTACCTGAACTTCCATGAAACTCTTTTCGCTCGGTGCACCCATCTACTGCTTCCCATATCTGATCCCCTTTGAAGTCCATCGAATCAGCATTCTTCATGTTTCTTCTCCCAATACAAACTTTTTCAGTCACATACTTGTTCTACCTGCTCTATCACTCTTACTTTATTAAAGTAGGTTTATTAAGCTCACTTTGGAGCTGTCCCCATAAATCTTCCCTCTCTGCTGCTTTCAATTTCACCTGCTGGATAGTCCTCACACCCATCACTGTATGCCAACATAACCTATCCACCTACTTATTTCTGCGCTATCCTTCCAGTTGCTTAAAATCGCTATGACTCAGTGAAATACCTGTTTCCTCTTTTTGTCCATAAAATTTCAAAAATCTCTCTTTAAACTTTTCACATTAAATCTCTTACAGTGGCTTCCCTCTAACCTTCCTGTAAAATCCGCACTTGTGCCCTGTGACATTTCTAGTTTCAAATCTCCCCCTGAAAGTAAAATAATCCTGAAACATAGCACTACTATTCCTCTTGACTCTTCCTTTTAACCTTTTCTTGCTAATGCTTTCCAAGCAATCCTCTGCTGTCCTGCAGCAAAACTTCTCTCTCCAACCACTCATCCTGCCTTAGATCACATGCCTAGGATGAGACAAAACCTATTGAAAGTGTCTTCCTCTTTGCATTCTTTTGTTGTTCCCAGTTACATCACTAACAGAACATTTAATATCTGTCAGAAACGGTCAGAAGAGTTTAAAAAATTAGGTGGTACTCTGTAGTCTTGACCATTGGCCTCTTTCCCATGACTTCAGAGATACATTTGCAGCAGATCCCAGGGAAGGGTAATGTGGAGATGCTGGTAGTCTCATTTCTAGACAGTGAAGTGATTGCATATTTTGTCTCTAACCAACCTACTTTTTTTTAAGTATGTAGAGGGAGTTTTTATTTCTGTTTACATCTGTACTGTTTGCTTTTCAAATTCTCTCTTAATCTTTGGTTTATCTCTTCTTACCTGCCAAATTCTGTTATCACTTGGTCTTGGTTGTTTTTGCATTTTTGTCTGAATTCAGATAAACTGCTATCCCTTGCAATTTAATACCACTTTCTGCTACTTCTGAGCTATGCACACTATCTAAATCTGAGAGGCTTAGCCTATCATCATGGATTTTTTATTTCCTCAACTGTTCTTCCAGAAAGTAATTAAATTGTTCTTGTTTTTCCTCTCACTGGAGTTTGGTGTCACAGCGCTAACCTCCTGACAAGGTTTTCCTCTGTAAGGTTCTAACAATTAATTATGTTCTCGTCACTGTAGTCAGTGTTCAACTGGATTTCTTTCTTACGACTTGTGCCTGGAAACTCATACAAATCTGACAATCCCACTTTTACTGAAATATCAGTTTTATCCTACTTGCTGTGCTACTGAATTGGATGCTTAAAACTTTTTTTTCAAGTGCTAAGGCCTGATTTGAAATCTTGCATGTAAATACAACAGAGCTTTGTGAACTAGGTGGATTTAGCAGGAGGTATTATCATTCAAGATAGATCCTAGAGTCCATCCTCTAGTCTGGTTTCTGTATGTGTTTTACCATTCTTGAACTCTACTATCGTGACCAAAAATAACTACACAATTTCTTTGAACTAGTTTGGTTTGACAAACTAGTATTGTTTCTTGCAGCAAACTTCATTCATCTAGCTGATGGAGGAGTGCAGCGTGAAAAGGAAAAAAAAATTAAACTTACAGAAAGAAGTTTGCTTGATTTTTCAAGTATTTCATTTTATAGTATGAGAAATTGCTATGGAGATTGCCATCTGTCTCGGGTTGGCAGAATGACAGTGGGGATGGGAATGGATTCAGTATCTGTACAGATTACTTAAAAAGTGTGACAAGAACATTTTCTGCCACAGTTCACAATCTCACTCTGTAAGATGGTCTGTTGCTGCTTCTTGTGTTCTGTACCGTATGAGGGTACTGACTCGACTCCAGCTTATCTAAGTACTCCTTGCTGTTTGTGATGAAGTTCAGTCAGCACAGCTTTGGAACAGTTTATTGAGCAACCATGCTACCTCTTTTTTTTCTGCCCAAATAGATACTCTTCAGGGCCAGATCCGAACAGTGAACCAGATAAGTGTGCCCTAGAGCAACCTGTTGAGGAGTAGGGATGAAAAACAGACACGGAGTCAAAACATTACACAGTGAGGTATAAGAAGGTAGAGGAAGAACAATGCTGACAAGCCTCACAGTGCCTGGAGAGAAAAGAGGAAAGGGTGGATGCTATAAGGCAGGCTATAAGCATGCTTGAGGAGCAGTTTGTAAAAAGCATGGAAGCAAATCCCCTGATGGGAAATTAGTAGGGCCAGGATATGATCACCATACGAAAGAAGCGCTTGGAGGAGACAGTTTTTCCATTATGGCTCTTGCTTTTGTGTTCTCTGTGAAGGAACCTAGGGAGCTTCTCGCAGTGGAGCTCTTCATTATGGAGGATTCCAAAGCATTGGAAAGAAACTGAACAAACTGAGAAAGTGAAAAATAACAAATTGCCAAACTGAGTGGCAGTAATAAAGTAGCAGATGGAATTCAGTATAGATAAATGTAAAGTGACTTATGTTGGGGAAAAAGGTAACAAGCTGCCTAGACATACTTGAGCAGTGCTGAGTCTGTCAAACTAAAATGCTCCTGAAGGATGTCCATGCGGCCTCACAGTAAGAATACCAGGGAGCAGAGGAATTGGATTTGTCCGTACACTGGCTCGGTCCAGCCTCCACACTTGTCCTTTTGGGAATGAACTGCTTTCAAAATAGAGGTGGTTTGCTCTCCTTGCATTCTTCCATGAGAAAGAGAGCTCGTGAAGTCTTCCAGATATGAGCTAGCCTTGAGTGTTTTCTGGGGCATGTCTTTGTGCCATGTTGTCCCCTAGAGTCCTGAGTTCTCCGAGATAACCTGTGTGGGCAGCTGGGCTGCCACCATCTTAGCTAGTGGTGGGGCTGCCAGGCTACCAAGCTGTTGTGCCACCTAAGATACTGTCTATCGCCTTGGTAATGAAGAGCTGACTTTACCTATCCATAGGACAGAAAAAATACCATAGGTTTAAGTTACTCTGAAGATAACCTTAAGTTATCTGAATAACACTACCTTTGTTGCTTTTTATACTTATGATACGTTTCCAGCACCTATGGAGCCTAGTAATTGTTCTTAAAACAGCATCCTCTCTGCCCATGCTCACCTCTACACAGCTAACTCTCATTACAGTTTAAAACATTGTTGAATAGATTTTGGTCCATGCCACAGACAATTTGGTTCCCGTCTTTCTGTATCTCCAAATGTAAGTGTGCAAATAAATAATTAGAAACCAAATCCAGTGGTTACTGGCTCACTGTCAGTCCAGGTCTTGTTGTTACTGGTTTCATAGCCCTTCAGGGCTGTTGTGGGGTTTTTTTTGACCCATACAAAGTCAGTAAAAATTAATTAGATCTCTTGATTCTCACTGTGAACCTCTTGGTTAAACTGTTTTACCTGCATCCTTTTGATCCAACCTCATGCAGGTGATGAGCTGCACGCAATAGAATAGTACAGTGGGCACAAAACTATGTCTGAAAAGAATCATAGTTAGGGCTGACGGATCTCCTGAGAGAGCTGACTAAGAAACTTGGCCTTCACTGAAATGCAGTAGGTGATGCATGCAGAATTTAGTGTGATGGCTTTTTACAATGCTTTGTTTGAGCTATCCGTTCATTTGGCGATTATTTTTCTCCTGCACCACAGTATTCCTAGGGCCCACTGTGTTTCATATGACGAACTGTAACGAAGTTGCCTTGTGAAAGGAATCAGGCAGATATTTCAGGAATTCAGTACTGGTTATTAGTAGCAATCATCTGGAAGTGTCCAAAACAAACACAAACAGCAATCAATCAATGGCTGTGACATATCAGTGAGTGTAAGCAGAGGAGGGGGAAGCACTTGGAAGAGTTCAGAGTCAGCATGTATGAAACCAGACAGACTACAAAGGGAGAGAATAGCTTAAAGAACATAAAAATTAAAGTATGCTTCCTATTGTTAAAACTATGTTGATATTTTATATTATGAAACTTATTTCAATGATACATGGCTATGCTATAAACATCTAGGATGACAGCTTGGGACTCAATTTTTGTGTGAACAATTGGAACAAAATCTATGTGCCTACATTGTAATGATTTTATATAAACAAATCTAGACAGTGCTTAAAAATTAGTTTTGCATTTACTCATAATATACATTCTTTGCTGTTTCAAGGTGAAAACAGCTAAAGTATTTAAGATGTAAAGCTTTAAATACACATCAAAATGAAGTTTTAAGTTAAGTTACTTGAAAGAGGACAAGCTGCATGTTTTGTCCTGCCCACAAGCAAAACCACAGCCAGTGCTCAGTTTATACTATTTATTCCCACGTTAGGACCCAACAGGTATCCCCTTATCTGTTTGCTTTATTGTTGGACACTCAAAAAGGGATGAAGGGAAATTGATGAAGAAATAGTGAATGGCTGTTCACCTGCAAACACCTTGATGGGTTGAAAACAAGGGAAGAAGTGCACTGCTTTCACCCTGAGATCGTCCAGAGGTATGGAGGAGAATATGAAAAATAATGCTAATTCCTGAGGAGAGGAGTAACTGGATTAAGTGGGAACAGGTGACTCCTAGAGTGCTTAATTTATGGTAAAACCAGCCCCTTGGATTAGAGAGAAACGAGCGTAGATGGGAACTAAATGGCTGGGTAG
>NW_010133595.1:0-46345 GCF_000699245.1 Pterocles gutturalis | reverse complement strand
CCTGCTGAGTAAAGATTAGATTATCAGGAAAAAAAAAAAAATCAGGAAAAGGTTAATGGGATGTGTGATTCTGAGGAGCTTGAGATGAGGCAGTGCAGGGAACTGGAGGTGAATAACAGAGTTGGAAGGAGAGCACGCAAAGTGTTAAGGCTGCTAGAGCTGTGGAGAGAGGAATTGTGGACAGCAGAGAGGTCAATAGAGGATACAGCTGTAGAGCAATTAGCTCAGGAAGAAGCGACCAGAGGTTAGGTCTGAAGGGGGAGTGAAACAGGAGAGAGAAGCAGCAAATGAGTAGAAAACGCAAGAAGCAAGCAGAAGGGAGGGAGATGGACTAAGGGGGCAGAAATAGTCAGCAAGTGCGAGAAGGACTGAATGAAAAGTGCTGGGAACTGAATATCCAAGGAGGGTCTTGGTGAGCTGGGTGGCACACAGGAGCGACTGAGAAGACTGACAGCTGAGATGAGCAGAAGATGGAGAAGAGCCAGTTCTCTCCAGCAGCTGTGGCATGTCAGTGAGCTTGTAGTGACTTGTTAGTAAAATATGAAGGGAGTTCTTACCCTCAGTGTCTGCATGTAGCAATTCGGAGTGCCACTCCCCAGACACGGGGAAATTCAGGCTGCTCAAGATCCCTGGGAAGTGGCTTCTGGGGTCTTTTGGTTATTGTGGCTATCACCCTGAATAACAGGGAAATTAATTAGACCTCAAAGCCCTCTCTTACACAGAAAATAATTATATACAGTGGCTTGGAAATAGGGCAGAACCCTATCCATGCATAGCTGAGGAGAAAAGGCTGAGGAGACTGGAGAGGGATGTGAGAGCCCATGATGTGCTTGCAGGGCAATGAACAGGGAGGAGAGACTGAAGGGTGCAAAAGGAGGACTCCAAGGACCTCACAGTATGCAGAGTGCTCTGGTCACAAAGCAAAGCTACATGCTTATAAAGCAATCGTATTGAAAGGGGGTTGAGCAAGAAGGAGTTAAGCAGTGTTTTGTCATTTCAGCCAAGTTCAGTGCTGCTATGAACTGCTGGCTTGACAAATTTTGATACGGAGGATTATTTTCTTGCTTTTCCCTCTCTCTCAGCTGCAGCAGATCTGTCGTGTGGTGCTCGGTACGTGTCTACTCCTAGTCTGTCAGTCTCTTCACACAGTACTGGAGCGCTCACAGTGCAGCGGGTCCCTGTCAGCGCTGACACACGTGTTCCCCCAGACCCGCTGGCCAGCCCTCCCTGGGGTACAGTTTCTGCCCCCTGAAGGGATGGATTTCAGCTCACCAGCCGAGAGCTCTCTGGCGTTCCCAGGGCGTTAAACCGTGCAGCTCCTTTCAGAGGCTTTCAGGATAAGGTATTTAAGAGGAGTCTTTGCCACGTTCAGACTAACGCAGTGTATCCCTTGTGTCTAAACTGTGACTGCTGTTCGCTGCCACGCTTCATCTGCCACACCAGAGCTGGCTTAACTTACAGCAGAGGCAGAATTTCCACGAACCAATTGAGCTATTCCTAAGCACTGTTGGGGGAAAAAGGTCGGGAGGTAAGCTGTAGAACCCATGCAGCCCTCCCAGACAAACACCGAGGGGGTTTCACAGGCTGTGCCTTGCTGCCTGTGTCACCTGCGTTCCTTGAGCCGCCGCCGGGGAGCCGGTGCAGCGGCAGCCGGGCAGGAGCGGCGGAGGAGAAGGGAAGCCGTCTGGTGCCACCTCCCGGCCCCGCCGCCGCCCTTCCCCGGGCCGGGGCTCCTCCGCGGGCTGGAAACTGATCTCGGGGTCATCGGGTCTAGGCTGGAACTGCTAAAGTAATATTAGCACTTCAGTCCCTGAGTAGCGTTACTTCCCCCTCCAGCCACCGCCCCTTAGAATTTGAAATGGGATTGCTCCTTTTCTATGCACGGGACTAAAAGTCTGTAGTGAAAGCTCTCTGATTTTCACTGACCCTGGCATTCTGTACAAGGGGAGCTGAGGATGAGTTTAGGCAAATTTACTAAACATAGTGCAGCACCTATAGCCACTGATTGAGTGGGAGGAAAGAACTTAGTGTAATTTGCTGCTTTTCATACAGCTAGAGAGGTGAGCTGATAACAGCTGGAGAATCGCACCCATGGTATGAGCAGTTGATGTAAATGTGGATTTTTAAACAAACTCACTTTTTCATTAAATCTTCTTTCTGGACAGTGACTGGACTGTGTAGCTAGATGTGTATTTCGTGTAAATTTTGTGTAAATGTGTATTTTGTACTAGCTGATACAACAAAGTCATGCTCTTTTATTTGGAAGACTTGGGGTGCAGGTCCAGGTAACCACTCACAGAGAGCATCAGCTGTAATGTAGCAACTTCCTCAGATCAGGCCTGTCCTTCTTTGAGGCAGAGACATAGAATTAAAACGAGGGTATATGATGTAGACACAAATGAGGGCAACAGGGCTATTTTCTGTTTTCTTTTGGACAGAGATGAGGGGGCAAAGGGAAGTGCAGTGGGCAGCCATGCCAGGGTCTCACTGGAGGCTGTGTGGTCAGATGGGAGGCACAGGACAGTGAGATCTGCCACAGCTTCTCCCTGCACTGGTTTGCTAAAAGATGAATTGAGTGTCTGCTCAAAGGACTCTGTAGTGGAAAAGGTGGAGCACAGAAAGTCACTACCAAGGAAATAAGTAAGTTGTTCTCACCCCTTCCCCTTGCCTCCCCCATTTTTTTTTTTCTCCAGCAAATAAAACAAAGGGAAAAGACCACACTGGAAGATGAATTGTGCTGTCTTGTCTAACCTCTTCTGCTAAGCTTTAATAGGTTTGCAAAACAGACGTGTAGAACCCAAGTAAGAAGGGTGAAATAATTAAGAGTTGGAATGTGGGCCTTTTGTCCCTGCTGTAATTATCCCTGGGCCAGACCAGAAACATTAGACATCCAACAGGTGATGTTTTTAGAGAAAAAACCGAACAGTTCCTCCTTTCTCTAAAGGCTACATACTTTTCCTATCTAATCAGTAATACAAAATGGGGAGGTGCTGACACAAGCAAGAATAGCTGGTGACTTCATCAGTGTGGCAGCAGCGCTCCCTTTAAAGTGTGAGTAATTCATTGTGGGTTTGGGAGGTTTTGTGTTTTTTTAAATTCTGCCTTCTGTGCAGGAACCTGCAGTCACCTTTAGGACTGTTCTGGTCTTACTTAATCTATGCTGAGGCAGAGCACAATAATACTTGGTATTACCCTCTAACAAACCCCAACTGCTGCTCTTGCAATCAAAACAAATGGAAAGCAAATCACTCTAGTCACCAGCATTTCTTATCCTTGTTATTAGTGGCTTTGACCGAGGAACTCAGGGAAGCTGAATCACCATAGCTAAATGTTAACATTGTGTAGATAACCACGAACAGCAAGAACTTCTGAAAAACTTAAGCAAATCAGTTCTTCTGTTCCCCAAGAGAGTGGCTACTCCCACATGGGAAAATCCTTTAATTTCACAGAGCTGATCAGCAGAGCTGCAACAGAACTATTCTGAGACTTAAAGCAGGTGGTGAAGCAACTCTCTGCAATGTGGTTACAGTGTTTCTCCACTCTCTTTGAAAATAGGCTCCACAAAAAAATCTATAATGTTTGTATAGCTGTGATTTTTTTTCTTTTTTAAACTGTATGTTATGTAGTGAATTTGTCTCATGTTTTGCTGTGACCATCCTCTGGATTGTAGTGAGAAATTAAATTCCATCTATAAAACATATTAACCTCTCAGTTGCACAATTAAGGTGCCAGAATTATCTGCTGCCCACACTGCATCACGTCAATTTAGAGAAGCTGAAGCTACCACTACAAGGGGAAAAGTGACTTTCAGTGTAACTAAAAAAAGTAGCCGCCTACACCTGCCATACTGGACAGGCTTGAAGCCACAGCTGCCAAGAGCCCCCAGCACTCCTTGCTCCCCTGCTCTCTGGGGAGGTGCAGCTGGAGCTCCCAGAACCTGTGGCTGCACCACATTGCACTGTGGCAGACTTGACCCACCTCTATTTAAGCTTCTGCCATAAGATCACAAGCGACACGATAGAGACAAGTGGGTGTGTGTTGCTTTCCAGAGGAGCTGGTATGCTGTATGCATGGATCTCAAGGTGCCCATAAAGGAACCATGGAGTGCCAGCTCTGGAGAGTCAAGCCATTTCCAGGATATTCCAGATCAAGTAAGAGACAGTGTCATGATCATTTTCATCATCACAACTTCATTTAACAAGAAATTAATACCCCCTCTGGCAGTAATACAAGCCAGCAGCAAGGCATAATTCATCCTATTGCCAACTTTAGACAACTTTTCTCTGTTCAGGAGTTCGGATGGGGTGGGGCCCTGAACACTGACTCCTGACCAGTTTTGTCCTGACGTGGCCCCTGCCTTTCTCCATGTGAACTGTTAATTTTCTGACACTGGTGTTGCTTTTCCACGTTCAGCATTGTGGCATACTTCCTCCATGCCACCTGTTTTTCTTTATGTAGATTTCCTGTCTACCTGCATATGGATGTTTTTGGCATTATGTGGTGCCCTCACGCTTGACTATAAATCTCATGGTTAAGTCAGCTGGCAGGGGCAGGACCCATCTCATATGGAAGCCCATTTCAGTGTGATTAAAGGTGAAGGAAATAATTAAAATTTCTCCCTTGACGCACATGTAAAGCAGGTATCTTCAGCTACCCAAAAGCACGCTTTTTTTTAATCTTCTATAAGATGACATGTCAATAGTCACTCTTTCTAAAAAAGAAACAAGAGGACACTTCTTTTATGATAACACATTTGCTCTTAAAAGACCACCGAAGGGACAATGGCCAGGAATATTGAATGGGTGAGAGTAATACCCACTGGTTTAATGTTCATCTGAGCACAAACCAAAGTTGAGCATGGAAGATATTTCTAAAGGAGGGAATACCGAGACTCACATTTTGTACTTGGTTCTGAGCAAACAAACACACCAACCTACATGATATGAATTATAACTGCTCTTTCAGGAGTCTGGCAAGGAAACAGCAAAAGTCGGAAAGAGGTATGTAGTAGGAACTAGGGAGGTCCAGAGGGAATTGTTTACGATGAGGGAGACGAGGTGGGAAAAAAAATGAAGTTCCAGCTCCAGAGTCTTTTCTTCTAGGTAACTGCTACCTTTTGGAGCCATTAAATCAGACAGTCCTTACACAGCCATGCTGCCTCCACCCTCCCTGCGCTCTGCTGCCCAAGCTGCTTCCCACCTGCAGTCACTCCTCCTCTCCAGGTTACAGCTTCCTTCATGGCTGGGGCTGGTTCTGGCCCTGCCCTTTGCCTCGTAGCTCTCCAGCACCAGCTAATTCCATGCCTCCATGTGTATTGATGTTAATTCTGGGACATAAAGATCCCTTTCCACACTGTGACAAGCCCCTTGAAAATCTAGGTTGCTGTTTTGAATTACCATTTCAGCCATTAGTCACCTTAAGTAAGCTTGCCAGAGTCAGCAGCCAGCAGTAACATATTTCTCATATGCAAACTGTCTCCTAAATCATAAAACAGTCTTCCACTACCCATTTTCTCTCTGTGGTAGCTGGATTTTTTAGGTATGTGTTTGATTTGCAACACGACCAGTAACAATAAGACGGAGACACAAGTTTAGCAACTGCTTTGTGAGATCTGGTTAATATCACGTAAAAAATGGTTCTCAGATTCTGCACGCAGACAGGTTTATGTAAAATATATAAACATTTGTCCAAGTTGTTACAGATTGCATAAATATGGCATTTTTACTGTTGCATTTACAGATGTGCATGTACAATGATGTGCAAAAAAATCACAACTTGATTACAATCTTTGAAAGATACTTGAACTTTGCATCCAAGTAACGCAATGAATGAAAAATGCCCACCAAAGAATTTAAATAGCAAACTTATAACATGGTTTAAATTCATAACAAATTTCAATGTCTTCTCAGTAAAACTTTCACACATTTAAAATAGTTTGTATTCATTTTATTTGTATATGTCAAAATACATTTTTTTTTCCAAAATAGTGGGTTTTGCAACTAGTTTCATGCAGATACAAGGTCTGCTCAGTACTACCAATAAAATCAATATAGCACAGTAGCCATTCATTTTTTTAGATATAAAGAATAAATAACCTAAATATAAAACACTAAAATATTAGAAACACGTATTTAATCATTCACAGGCACCCAAACTTTACCAAATATAATCCAGAATATGCCTAACTGTCTTGTAACAGAACTCAATACGTTGCAGCCATTCAATTCTTTCTTTTATGTTAGCGTAAGACAATGGAAGTCCCTATGGTTCAGACCCACCTCTCATACAGATCAATTACAATAAGATATCTCAAACTATCCATGTACCTTTAAAATCAAGAATCCTGAGCTTGGTAGTAAGAGCATAACCTTACATCTTCAAAAAACCAATCAACAGAGAGAGGACATCATGTCTTCCTTACCAAAACATATCCCACCCCTGTAAAACTAACCCCCACCCCCCAAGTAGGCAGTAGAACACAATGACCTTTTTAAATGAAGGGGTACAAATTCACATTTAATATAGTATACAATATAATCAATAATACAATAGCTACTACAAGCTTTACAATGTACAATTTGTTTTAATGGCTGCTCTGTTCAGTGGTTTTAGACAATAAACTATGTGCCAATAGGATGTCATATTTTGAATGGTTTAGTGAAAATATAAAAGCCGTTTCTAACAAAAGCGATCTTAAGTACTTTTTTTGTTTTTAAAGGCCACTGAAATGTATAAAATGGTCTGACACAATGGTGTTATCAAATTGGATGCCTTCTCACATGGCAACAACAGTGCATATAAACGTTAATGTGAGTGTAATGGGTTATGTTTTTCAAATGATTTAGTACATTACTTTGGCTAGCACAACAGTTTTGGACAGCACTCAGATAAATACAGGTATGTGAAATGTAGTGAAGCAGTTATATTTATGCAATTTTTTATTATGGTGAACACTATCAAATGGAAAAAAAATGGGAGGAAAAGATAATAAAGTATTTTATATAGTTTAGACCTTTTGTAAAGATAGGGCTCCATACAATGTACAATGTCTAAATTCTTTATATCATAAAAATTAATGAACTTTGTTAAACACACTATTCTGGAGTAGCCTAATTTGCATTAACAGACATTTGCATTAGGGAAATATATTCAAGCATGCCACGTGGTGGTCTGAAAAATCAAACCAGTACACATTTATATATACAGCATCACTCAGTACCTGCTCAAATGAATGTGACGATTACAGGATCTAACATCTTTCACTACAAACTTTTTTTTTTTTTTTAAAGTGACCAATAAAGGCAGAAAACAGGACTCTTAAAATATTTCTAGTTTCAACTGACTTTTAAAGCATTTTGTATAGGAAATAAATGCATATTGCACAAACAGTGAAAGCAAATGTTCCACCAAACATCTCTGTTCCAGGTGGTTGGACAATACAACTCTAGGTAGCTACACAAATATGTAATTTAAAAGGGTGTGTGGTCTCTGCAAATGGTAAAGCTGTGAAAACACTGTACAAGAAAATCTGGTACATGAATAATTAGAAGGGAAAAAAAAATCCAAACTTAAAGAAAAACTGAGTATAGAAAAAAACTGGGAATTGTGGCACAACAAAAACGTTATTGAGTAACTGTCTTCTGTGAGAGCTGAAAGCTTTTGTTGATGTAAAAGTGTTTATGTACAACTAAGGCTTACTGGTTAAATATCTGAGGCGTATCTGGCCTTGAACACTTTCCTTATTATGCTGTAGCTGTAAACAAGATTTCTCAGTCATTTTATCTTCTCAGCAGCTGCATTTTAACAGAAACAATGATCTTGATACAAAAAAACACACAGGTAAGAGGGCGTTTGGCAGGATATCTGAAAATGACAGTCTCCAAGGGATCTTCCCACACTTCCAGTGACTGCCATACTATGGTCCACTGGAGTTACTAGTGATGTGCAATACCGTTATTTGCTGCTGTAGTAAACCCTTTATTTGGAAAGTTTGCTTATAACTCTGATCAAGGCCCCATTTTCATCTTTTAGCCTCTGGTTGTCTGCCTTCAGGTCTGGTAGCATCTATGAAAAATAAAACATGATGGTTATTTGCTATTACACCCCAAGTAAAAGCAGCAAGACTAGAAAAGCACTGGGGATAAAAAAATCTTTATTCAGTTTAAGCTTCTTGGCAGTTCTCCCCCTTCATATCAACAGTTCAGAAAGATCTCACCTTTTTAGCATGACACAGTTAAGAGTTACAGATTAGGAGTTTTCATTTGCTTGGACTAGATGCACTAAAACTCGGTGGTGCAGGTGACAAGCCTCTAACAAAAGCATTTATAGTAGTGTGAGGAAAGTAATCAAATGCTTCAAAATTTCAGTGCAAAACAAAAAATTGTCAACTACCAACAATTTAAAGAGGCTTGTCTATACTGCACTTGCAGAGTTTCAAAAAAACATGCTGTGGCTAAGCACATCTACCACTGTGCTCTTGGATGATTTCATCCTGATCAGTTACAGTGTGATTCAGCTTGTTAGCTCATAGCATTAATCTTCCAACCACTTCCAAACTCGTGTCGAAGCACACATCCTATAATTTGAGATCATATCCCTGAAGAGCATAGTTCACACAAGATCAGATCGTTGAAAGCGATCACTGAAACACCAGGCTGCATACTCAGGCATACAAGTTAGGAGATGGCAAGTTAAGGTTGCCACAGGAGATGGGTGACACACAAGCACAAAAGCTAGAAGGCAGAAGGCAAGTGAGGTGAGAGTTAGACAGGATCAGACAGGAAAGGAGGACAAGTCAGCGCACAGAGGTTTCTACTGGGAGAATATAACTTGTCAGAGAAACCAGAAGTAATCTTGGCAGTTCTCCATATCTACATTCACACACTGATAACAAACCGCCTATCATACTCATGGCTAAATTACATGTATAGTTTCTAGCAGCAGGTTTGCACAGGAGGTAACAGCCTATTCCTGCAGAGCGGTTATTCAGTAACCACAGGGGCAAGTGCACGCAAGAGGTCTAAGTCCAGCTAGTGACCTACGTAACAACTGCTACATCGTTTTTCATGATGAAATTTCCTCATCACTGATTTTGTTTTCATTTTATTCAAGCAAAATTACATTTTCAACCCCATTATATTCAGAACATTATTATGGAACAGAAAGAACTGAGAAGTTTAAAAATGCAGGGTTAATTAACTGTGCATTAAACTAGAGGCTTCATTTACGCATCTCCTCTAAAGGATTCCTGTCCACACTCTGTTCACCGAAGAGCAGACAGTGAAACACGATGGTGCACTGAAGATGATGGAGGTTATAGGATCTCTAGTTTATTTACCTGCAAATACCAAAGTATGTGGAAGGAAGACAACGGAAGAGCAGAAGAGGAAGAAAGGTAATCTCTACAATTAAAATAAGTAAAAATCATTCTGCTAACCTGGATTCCAACTCTGCTCCATGGTGGAGCTTGGGGCAAGCCACCTAAACCGAGCTCTTCACAGAGTCAGAGGGAAGCTCCATTATAGTCAAATGAGAGCTGTGCTCTGAACAAAGTGCTGTCAAATGGTGATTTTACTTTCAAAAAAGACACTTAAGGTGTTTGAAATTGGGCAACGTGAGTAATCATTTTGCAGTTTTCAAGTATTGTATGTGTTAAGTTTTCTAAGCTGTAAAAAACAACTACTGTTGTCTGAGATACACGTGCTAGGGGTCATACCCAGATAACAGGCACGTGTACTATGCATTTGTGCATGCACCTGTAATATTAGGATAAGCCTGGGGTTGTTCTATGACATGTATCTACAAACAATGAAACAGCTACTTGTTCAGGCAAAGCAACTAACACCTTTCCTTCCTCCTTTTCATTCTGTTACAGACTTCATACCAAAGATCCTGGATGAAACCACAACAGCCTTCATCTTGCCACACACAAGGAAGCAAGGGAGTCTGGTTTTGGTTTTATTAAACATGTATCTCGACAAGTGTTGTCATGTTTGCTCTCCAATGAAACCTTGGAGTAACTCCAGGAATGTCACAGTCCTCTTTCAACTTACTGACTAGTGAGCTGCAGCCCATAATGCTGAATTACATCCAGGCAGAATTACAGAGTGGTATATCTTCTGGTGAACTATTTTAACAAAAAAAGCTGCTGTTCAAATTTAGAGCTTTAACATAATCCAGTACCATTATATGCCTGCAAATCTCTGCAGACAGACTTTAATCCCAATTAAACTAACAGGTAGAATAGGTATTAAGAAAATATTTTCTCTTTTGTTGTGAGTCTGCTAAAGAATAGGGGAAGACTGGCAGGAGACAAAAGCCGTTATGAGTAATAGGAGATTGATCAGGAAGGGTAAATTCAAGTAACCTAAATACTTATGCTTCTGATCTATAATAATCCTCACACACTTTAAACCTTGCCAAAGACATTTATACAATTTTCTTGGAGCAGCACATTCTTATGGTACTCAAACATCTCATGAGGTGACACCACACAGCTTTAATGCCCCTCTGCAGGAAAAAAAAAAAGCTTTGCAGTAAATTCAGTAAAATTACAGTTACATACTACACTTAACGCTTTGAATTCCAATGTGCTTCTCACTAAAATAGCAAAGAATCTTCCTGTGATGAGATTCTTGACTAGGATTACAAACGCACTATTTTGCCTATCTGTATTGGGTGACTAGCTAGGAACTTGGCAGTGCTGTTGCTGAGCAAATAATTATTCAGTTATCACTTGACATATGTGGAGCCAACCAAGACCTGTACAGTAATAATAATGTCTGTGTTTGCTAGAGGATTTAAGAATTTTTACACACAAAACAGCTTTCTAAATTAAGATTACAAAAAGCTCATGAGCTGTTAAGGTACCTGTTCAGATGAATCAGGCACACTGCTATGGTTAAGCTACCATCATCACATCAAGCCTCCCTGCTGCGTTTCCATTGCTTTTCTTTTGCTATCCAGGCTCCTCAAGCTTGACAGTGATCCGCCACTGAAAACTCTCTGTACAAAAAGGAGTACTGAATAGTTTTCTGTGGGTTAACACCCTGAACTGGCTTACGATAGTTAAAGGAATGCCAGCGCTAGCAAAAAAAGATGGTATGGATGTGTGGCTGTGGACAGCAGTCATTAGATTAGCTCAGCTGTGTTGAAAAACCACATTGTTAACTGAAGCTGATGCAAAACGGGCTGCCCTAAAGGGACAGCTCTCCCTTCGCATGCAGCAGTCTGCTCCTGCTGCTTTCTGTGTGTTAGTTTAATGATTCAACAACGCTGGGGTGAGATGGATCAAATAATATAATAAAGGGATTTGTTTTCAGACAGGTCAGTGAGCTAACTTGACTCACTCAGCAAGGGTTAACACAAGGGAACGTTGAGGAATGCAGGGCCTAGACCAGGAACAACCTTTCTGTCCACATCCTATTGTTAAACCAACTCCAGGAAGACACAAAGCCAAAGGATAAACCTTCTCTTTATTTCATGTCTCTTAGGGGGGAAAACATGAGATTGAACTCTGAGCAGAATGAAAAAATGTACACTCATCGCCTTGCTTCTGTCCTGGTTTCAGCTGGAACAAGTAAAGCGGGAAGGGTAGGCAAGTGGAAGCAGCTTAGCAAGAATCACTGTGCAGAAGGAATTTTTTTTTTCATCTACAGATCTTAAAAGCTCACTGAAACCTCCACCTTATACAGTTGCTGTTATGTAAGAGGAAGAAGAAAGGCATATAGATTTGGTGTGGAATGAAACAACATTTTGTTCCTCACAGAAGTTTTGAACTTTCAGTGGGTTTCTGAAACAGCCCTGCAATGATACTAAGGACAACAAACTGGCCATTTTTTTCCAGGATGAAACTCAAAACAGTTCATACCTTTAACAGAAGGGGACTGAACCAGATGACCTAGTAAGTCTGAACCAATCTGACACACTGGGCAGCTTTTTTTTTGTGTTTGTGTTTGTACAGTCTTTGCAGGATAGGATTCTGGTCCACGACTGGAATGCCTACATATATAACAATATAAATCAATAACCTTAACTCAGTACTAAAACTGGATATTTTAAGCTGTCTAGATAAAAATAAGGATTGGCCAGAACCACATGGGAAGTTAACATGGGAAAATATTAATCAACTCGAAACTCTGATACATTTTTGAAAGGAAAGACTTTGGTCCCCTCTAAACACTAAAATACACAAATGAAAGAAATGAAGTTGCTAATGCAACTGTTCAGGAATGCACAGTACTGAAAACACTTCTGAAACGTTCCTTTAGTAGAGACTAAATTTGTATAAACTCTATCCACTTCAATTATACTGCAGTAAGAAAACTCAGTTCTTACTTTCAATGTATTAGAAAACTAGAGGCAGATCTATTTGAGCATTTACTCAAACATCAAAACAAAAGACTGACTTCAGGGTATCCTAGTGCAACCTCCAATCCTTTCAATTGTTGCCAAGGTTTTAACGTGTCAAAGGTCTCCTGGATCATTGCCAATTTATCTTCAAGTAAACGAGGACAAGCTTCAGTGCTAGTATGGACAATACCACACCATACCAACGCATCTGCGACACCTGTAGTTGGTACACTGGACACCATGCTTCAGCCACGCTTCCATAACCGAGCAGCAGTAAGTCAGTTTCTGACACACAAGTGTTAATAGTACAGTTCTACCCAAGCACAAACTGAATGTCAACACCTGCCTGGCTACACAAAGGAGAAGGCAGAAATTAGAAGTCCAGAGAGCGCAGTTGCCTACAGGACCCTGACAGCTTGGCAACCACTCGGGTCAAGGCCCTATTCTCAGTCACCAGTCGCTCATTTATGTGTCTCAAAGATTGAATCTGCTTTATTTGTTGCAGGTTCTGCAGGAATCAAAGAAATAGGAGTGAAAACAAGAAAAATAACATGTATATTATGTTTAAAAGAACCAGAGATGAGCTGAATTGAAAGAAAACTTAGAAGAGACAGTTCTGTTTAAAGTAGATAAGTCGCTGTGAAAGGAAAGTATCAAACAAGTGGCACATTCTTGAAAAGCAATCTAAGAACCAGCAGTGATTAGTCACAGCTTTCCAAAACAGTTCAGGATACATTAACAATGAGAACTATTCCTGGAATTCTTTACTTAACATCCTAATTGCACAAACTAAATCTCCTATTCAAAAGTCTGTAAATAATGACACATTTAACATATACTTTTACACGGCAGTGTAACAAATGATAGGAAGATTATTTAATCTTTAATTTAAAACTTTCACATATTGCTTATTGAAAGTAAGCTTTTGGAAAAAAGGCAGTATATTTGCATTCTCTATTTTTCTCGGAAGCCCAGCCTTCCCTAACAGGAATTTACAGGTTGATGATAGAAGCTCACATCCTGTCTTCCACTCTTCAACACAATTATTTTCCTACACCATAGTTTGCCTTCTGCTTATTTAACTTCTAAAGACCCCTCAAGGAACCACAGACATGGTGTCCTCCCTTACAGCAAACTATCTTGGCCTGAATCCAAGGGAGCTGGAGGCATCGTGGTTGCCTTCTGCCTACATCTGCCTGTCAGCTTCAATTATTTCAACAAAACTTTGTGGATATATTTTAATGAAAAGTATTTAGAAGTAATGCCATTTCCAAGCACCAGAGGGAGCTCAAAAAAGAGACTGAAAAGAAACTTTTTATTAATGACAAATATCAAATGTCAAAACAATGGTACTTCTTTAAAATTTTGGAGTGAAAAAATGTTTTCTGTTTCATCATGTTACACTAGTTTTCTAGTCATGCTTTAATTCTGCCAGTTTGGTTGGCCCTGTCCAATATATCCAAGGACATAATACAAAACAAACCTGCCAAACTTCTCACTCTTCTTAATCATAACAGAGGACTTAACATTGATGAAGCAGGCAATGAGAAAAGTCATAGCATGACTGGTTAAAAAAATAGCCAGAAATGTATTAAAAAAAATTTTCCTTCTGAGATTCACTTTGTACATAGTTGAAAAACATGGAAATCAGTGCATGTGGTAAATGTTACTTATTTCTGAACGTCTGAAATCTATCCACTGCTTTTTGTTAATTAAAAACTTATTCACTCTATACAAATCAAAGTTTTCATATCGGTAATGTGCTGCCTAATACATAATTTAAAGAGCATGAGATAAAGGTTGAAGCAACATTTAATGCCTAAATATCTAGAAAATTATACACTACCATTATTCTTAAGTTAATAAAATACGAAGTATCACATAAAAAACATGGACTGCAATTCCATCTTGATTAGCTCAAGGTATATTTAACTCCAACCACCTCTGAATGTTTCTTGTTAGCCAATACATTGTAGAAGCATAAGTCTCAGCGCCTTCATAGAAGTCCTACATGTATGACTGCTTACGCCAGCGTAATGGCTTTGCTATGAGCTATATGACGAGTGATTTTGAAATGCAGATAAAATTTCGTTATTTTCTAATTAAATTCTAGAGACCAGTAATACTGCCAGACTACATGTTGCCCTGACATAGCCATACACTTTGTTATTAATAGTTTAACGTGTAACAGCTTACTTACTTTCAGTTCCTCTTCCATTTCAGATATCCTTCTTTCTAGAGCTCTTCTTTCCTAAATCAGAAGATGTGTGTTAACACTGAACAAAATAATTTTTAAAAAATTACTGCTTGTAAATACTGTGGTAACAGTGAAATACTTCCAGTTTCAAAGATCATACAACCAAAAGCACAGTGTGGACAGGAAACTTGTGATGGCAGTGATATACAGAAATTTTGTCAATACGGAATTTTAAAATCTGATGAGGAAGAGATATAGAAACTTACATCAAGTCCTATAAAATATACCCCTTCCTTTACACAAATTTAGATGGGTCATAAGTAGCATTTGTTTGGATTAATTTTTCATGAGCTAGGCTTCCATAATAGCTTAATATACAAGAAATGCAGAAAATTATCAGGAACCATATTAAAAGAAACAAGCACAAAAGTGTAAGCTTTCACAGACAAGCAAATGTAGCTGAAACATCTGTCTCAGCTCAGTGGGATGTGTCCACGCTATAACCTGCAACATAGTGCGGATACACCCAAATTCACATTAAAGGAGTTCAGCCAAGCACCAAAGAAATCCAGCTATGTAAGACCACCTGCTTCTTGAATAAATGTTTCCTGAATATTTTCTGTGTTTCTAGTATAGTTTTGTTTCTTTTTGTTCTTTTTACCTGAGAAGCAGGAGAAATTATCCTCTGTAGAGAACTTCAGGTTCTTTTAATGACTTTGGTTACAGTACCCAAGCTAGCTTATTGAAAATTAGCTTAGGGTTTTCTATTCTATACTGCAGTCTGCAGTGCAGACACCCTACTGTATTTCTAAATTACATTATTTTGTTTGAACCTAGTTTTCAACACATCTGACAGATGAACAGCTAATGCAACAGACTTCAGGAGTTTGTAGCTCGATTGCTTGCTTTCCTGTGTCAGACAATGCAGTGTGTCTCATTTAAAAGCAGCTGCGGCTATCAGTACTCTACATTCAGATTTTTCCAAAGTGTGAAAAGCAAAAGCAACAGATTATTGCAAAGTGGACATATGCATCTGCATACAATGGTGTTATGCAAACAGCAAGCAGCATTGACTGAGGTGTGTAAAACTTTGGTTAGATCATACCGCCCAGTAGATACTGACTCTTGCCGGTCACCTTTCAGATATAAATCATTTGAATTTAGTTTAATCATAGTGCAGTTATACCCCAACGTTTTCTCATTTTAGCAAACAACTTCAAAGGTTTATCAAAGTAATAGATTACTGCAGTTGTTAGCACTTAATGTACTGAACTCCTTCGAGTTCAGACTTTTCCCATAATGACACTGACTGACAGTAATGGGTATAGTAAGTACCAGTGAGTTAACTGCAGTAAGCAAGTGACTAACAAAACCCCCACACCATCTTGCATTACTTAGAATTGTATCAGTTACCTACTAGCTTTGTAGAATAACATATTGTCACTGCTCTTATATTAAGCAATATTTGACAATTCCTGAGATTACCAAGGGATGAATGATCAAATAAATCTCAGAATTTCAGATGGTTAAAAATTGTTAGTCCTTTTGATTCATTTGCTTAACTAGCATGTTGAGGTCATCTAAGAACAACTATTAGCAATAAAAGCCAATTAAATAAAATCCTTATTTCACTATCTTTGTACACTTTACTTTAAAAGAAACATTTAAATGGACGGGCCTAGATGTAAGATTTAATGTAAAAATATGTGTTCTGATTAGATTAAGCTATGCTTCTCTTTTTCCTGAACTGCTTGCTCTTTTAGGAACTGGCTTGAGGAATGCCAACAAAATAACATACTGCAGTTTCACTGGGAAGACTTGCCAATATTATTTGATTAGTCCCTGGACTCAAAGAAAGGGTCTGAAATTTTTGCAGTCTAAAATTTTATTATAAACTTCAGCAACGCTATAAGGTATGCCAAGGAACATTTGTAACCCTCAAAATGAAAAAAATACATGCTAGTCTCTCAGCTTATACAATAGCTCATTTGTATTTATCAAAGCAACTAGGAATCAGTCTTGGTGCAGTGAGACTGATGTATGGGGACATACACAGCTGAAAAATTGACCCCCGTTATAAAATTATTAAAATGTAAAACTTACATGTATTTGTATATGTAGTAATACCAAAAAATATACCTCTCCACAACCGCAATTCCCACATAATGAATTTAAATTTGGGGGAAACTGGTTAAAGGTACCTACAGTTCTGAATTTTGATCCAGACTGAACCCTTGCAGTTTGAGTTTTACTACCACATCATATGAAATTCTGCAAAGGACTTTTAAGGTAATTTTCAGAGTGAAGGGTTGTTAATGAAACCCTTATTTTGCCTGTGTATTGCTAGGACCTTATATCTGTGATCTGATCTGTAGCCCTATCCCCACGGAAATAGCCCCTTCCTGGTAAACAGTTTTAAAATGAACAATATTGATGATACATCGCCAAATCACATAATGGAAACCCACTTCTGAAGGCTGAGTTCAAATAACATTCAAAGCCAGTATTTTCTAAATTTTATTACTGTGCAATTCTAGGTTTAATAAATGTTCTCATCTCCTTTACTGAAAAGGTGTGTTTCAGCTTGAAAATGTCATAGTTCAAAAATGCTTTCAGATGTCTAGCTGGAACCTATATAGTAGTGGATGCAGCTAAATCTATGAAGTAATTAAATGTCCACTTGTGTGGCCATGATAGCAAGCAAGAAACCAATTAAAGCTGCTGCTAAAACTTTTCTACGGATTAAATCACTGTCTACAGCAGGATGCCAAAAAATCAAGAAGAAACAGGTGCTAAAAGGCTGCTGCAATTATCTGGAAAGATTATTAAGATAAAGATAATGGAGGTTCAGGAAGTGTTTGAGAGCATTTATACATCCCCATGTGCTCCTATAGTATCTACCAAGTGTTTGTTTATACACCAGACAGGACTGTAGAACTAAAAACTGTTTTCTAAACATCAAATACTGAGAAGTAAACATAAAAGGCTAGTGAATGGGAAGTTTACCAGGGGTAAATAAGTGTATACTGTATTACTTGTTACTGTCAAAGTCCATTTAGTTTTCTTCCTCTTTAAGTGTCTAATACGTCACTCCAGGATCAGGGGAGGAGAAAGGAACATGTGGCCACCATCATGAAGGTATCCAGGACCACAACAAAACCAACATAGTTTGCCTTACATTGCTGTGGAACTAAACTTTTATAGGGATGGATTTTAAACTACCATGAAACTACAGCCTAAAATTATCATGTGTCCACCTTCGGAAAGAAGTCCTGTAGTCCATCTCACATACGGATTTATTACATGACTCCTTTCCTATTAGGGTTGTCTCTGACCCTGATGCCCCTTTTCCCACACTGCCTACTTATTCTTTCCCCACCACCCCAGTATCCTACTCCCTCTGGAAAAAAGTTACAGTACAAGGAAAGAGACAGACTATGATTAATTTAATATCATTAGCAGGGTTAAGGTCTCACGTCTGTGAGGTAGAAACAGCTACTTCACTACCAACAATAAATGGTAAAACAACACGCATGCCCCTGGAGAGCTCTGAGGAATTGAAAGTCTCTGAATGTTGGAAAGCCGTGAGAAGATGAGACACTCTGAATCTGCTTTAACCCCCTGGATTGCCAACATTGTTTTGGATGAGATGATACAAGCAGTAGATCCCTGGAGGGCAGTGGGAGTTATCATGAACCTGGCTATCATGAACCAACAGGAAACCTGAAGGCATTTCTTAAAAGTAATTCCATCTCACAGTGTCTCACATTCATTGCCACTTTGGAACCTAAAATCCCCAAATCTCCTAAAAAATGCAAGTTATAAGAAAGCCTTCTGTTCCTACTAAAATATATCTAAGCCAGAGGCTGCAAAACAAACTAAAAGAAAGCCTGGAGTACTTAAGAGATCTTTGGCAGAAACTCACCCTTTTCTCCATTTCCAAGAGCGATCTGTCAGCAAACCTTTCTTGTCTCTGAAACACAAAATTAATAAAGACATTGGTACTTGTTCTTGAACAACATAAAACTGAGGAAAACCAATACAACTAGACATTTTAGTACTCCTTCTGAAGTATGTCTTCAAAAGCATTTTAAATTGTGTTCACTGAAATAAAGTGTAAAGAAGAATGAACTGGATTTATCACTCACTTCCTCCATGACCATCCCTAAGTCATTTAATTACTACATAGCCTTTGGCAAATAGGAGTAATATAGTATTTCTATCTAAAAGCATTACAAAACAAACATCTTTTTGATGTACTTCTTTGATATTTACAGGGTGCATATGGAAGACACTTAAGTACCTACACAGGTAAATTGTGGCAAATGTCATCTGAGAATAGAAAACACCCTTTCTACAGCAATTTAAGATGAATTTAACTGTTGTGTACATATTTGGTATTACTCTATGCAGCAGTGTTATCTGACAGCAGTTATCTGTAACTGGAGTGCACTATTTGCTCTCCAGTTCTAAGATAAAGCTATCTAACCAACCAGGAAGAACTGGCAGGTTATGCCAATCTGTCAGCAGGTTTATGAATTAATCAATCAATCCTGACTGACAGTTTGAATATAAGTTTAACAGCGTAGAAAGCATTTATCCCTACCCTGCAAAGAAGTTCCAGATACGTGTTGGCAAGGAACCACTACTACTTAAATAGGCAGGAGGCAGTCTCATACATTTTGTTCACAGTTGGAAGACCTGAATCCTTCAGTCTTTTCTCTTTAGGAACAGAGAGGTGCTCTTCTTCACTCCCATCTTTGGATAAGAAACAAAGCTGATGCCTAGTAAAGAGCAGCCCATACCCTGGGGTGCTTCTAGTTTGCCATCTACCTTGTCAGCTAAGTACATGCTTTTTTTTTATACAAACCTGAGTGGTCTTCTCCAACTGTAGCTTAAGATCTGTAAGTTCCATGTTGGTATCATGTAACTGTGCTTTCAGTTTTTCATTTTCAGCTAGAATCTGTTCATAAAGCTAAGAGAAAATACTAATTTTAAAAATACCAAATAAACATTCAGTGAGATTAATTGAAAAATTTAAAAACCATGATTGAGCTGCATGTAAAATGAACAAATACATTAATAGTCTAAGAAGTAAAAATCAGTTAATAGATTTTAAATATGTTTAGAATTAGCAAGCACTTTAAAGAACTGTTGCCAAATATTTATAGACACAAGCAGCTTTGCATAGGGAGCACATAAATTACCTTACACATATGAAGAAAATACTTGCCACTTTTTTGCTTCAGACTTCACAGATTAGACACCACAGTAAACTTTTTGACAAACTCCTCCTCTATTTTAAAGCAAGAGCTAAACAAAATTTTACATTGTATGTATGTAAGCTAGAAAACATATAACATAAAAGGTTTCACATATGTATAAAGTAGTTTTAATGATAAAATCAACTAAAAAAATAAATATAGTATTTGTCATAAAAAATGGATCTTGGCTCCTCTGTATTTCTCTCTTGCCTTGAAGAGAAAAGTGCAAAAGCCAGCAGCTGTTTTGTCATGTATATTTTCCCCCACTGCAGCGGTTGCTCTGGTCCTCCATTCAGCTGAGTTGCTTTAAGCAGCATGTGATAAAATGTGAGATTATTTCCAGACAATTTATGAAAAACAGCAATAAAGTTATATTTTCACACCAAAATTATTGGACCAGATACCTTCTTAAAATCAGTGCTATCTTCTTTTTCTAGTCTACTGCAGTACGGTTTTCGATCTTCAAGGTAACTCTGTGACCCTGATCGCCCCTGCGCTGAATCATAACGATCACCTGAAGACACACTGAGGGATGCCGTATCATATCTGTAAAAGAAAAGTTCTTATTTTTCTTTGCCTTCATATTCAGAGACCACTCACTCTATCAAACATTGTGAGTTTGCCATCACCCAGCTGAAAACAACCAAATGCAATTATGTATTTTAGTTAAGCCACTGTCTTCTAATTTGATGCAAATTTAATTTTTACATTCCCTCAGTACTTCCAAATTCTGTGTGAAAATGTTTTCAAATTGCTCAGTCAGACAAGTAAGAGCCTGCCTTGTATGCAGAGAAATCTTTTAATTAAATTAAAATATTTAATTCAAGCAAATATTCTTTCTAATGTAAATTCTTAAAGGACTTTATATTAGCTTAGACAGTTTAATTCTTCTCTATTGATAAAAAAAGACCTATTTTAAAAATATGTAATACTTTAACCAAAGGGTTTTAAAAAGTAATCTTTAAAATATCAGCCCAGATGAATTCTCCAAGTTTTATTAGAGAAACCAAGGAGATTTCAACACTATTTGTTGTGAATACCAGTATTTCAAGAGAAGCAGTTTATGAAACAAATCTTCAGTTTAATTCTTCTCTATTGATAAAAAAAGACCTATTTTAAAAATATGTAATACTTTAACCAAAGGGTTTTAAAAAGTAATCTTTAAAATATCAGCCCAGATGAATTCTCCAAGTTTTATTAGAGAAACCAAGGAGATTTCAACACTATTTGTTGTGAATACCAGTATTTCAAGAGAACCAGTTTATGAAACAAATCTTCAATGTCTTTATCCAATTAATCACAAAATTACAACTGGTATTAATAAAGTTTAGAATAATTTCACAGTGCTCACTCTTCACTGATCACATGCTGTCATAGTTCTAGTCAACTGACTTTCAGCACAGGTGGAACATAATAAAATCCAATAATTAATTCTAAAGGTCTAAAACAAATCAACATTTTAAAAAAATTATTGCTATTTCTGCATTTCCTTTTCAACAAATCTCAAGGAAATCTGACTTTCAGAGGCTGTAGTACTTTTCTTGAGATTCCTTAGAAAATTTTCAGTAGGGTGTTCCAAAAGAGGGGCAACAAGATCCTCTTGTCTTCTTCGTAAAAGCTGACTTCATACCGAAAAATTTTTAGGGAATGGTACTGTATCCACTGTGTTCGACAAAATGCCCAGCCTGCTTTCAGTGCATTACAAATGCAAAGTCCAATATATTCCCCAGAATGGAGCATCCCACCCACACATGGAAAAAAATATTCAGTACTGTAGCTTTACAACCATATTTCATACAAATGTTAAATATCATTAACACCTTTTAAAGGTCAAGCCAGCTGACTACTGCAGTTAAGGTGAATTTGTACATAAAGAACTTCAAATAAGAATATGTGAACAAAGTGTAACAACTTTAAATTAATTTGTTTAAATTGCACTTACCTTGAAAGGCTATCACTCTGAGGTGGGGAGGGGTAAAAAGAGAAAAAGAATAGATCAAGTCAATAATTTAATTAAGTACGATATATAACAATCTGTGAACAAGTACAGCTAAACACTTATGTTAAATGCACATGCTATCCAACAGTATGTATTATCTGAACATTGTCAAGCATCAAGTTTGTTATGTCTGGAACAGAAAAGAAATATGTGCTAGAATGTGCTTGCCAAAGTACGATTTCCAAGGACATTAATATTACACTCTAAAAGTTTGGACTGTCCTAAACACTGGAGTCATTTCAGCAGTCAGTGCATTCTGCGATTTGCCTGCTTGTTATCAAAGTCATCAGAACTGTGTTCCCGAATTCTCTGTTCTCCCTTCCTCTTCTCTAACATTAGCAATAATGTTTTGAAAGGTCAACATAATTATGACTTCAGCTCAAAATAACAATATAAAATAAGCTACAAGATCATAATTTCAACACAGTTCAATGGGAAACAAACTACTATACCAACAACATAAGGAAGTACTTATTAGACTTAATTTAAATGACGTAATTTCATTTCTTATATTACTTTCATGCATTCATTCATTCCAGGTGAATCCACAGGCATAAAGTTCACTCACTTTACTTGACAAGCAAAATTTAATTATAAGTGATGACTTAAGAGTGAGGGAGTGCCCTCTAAGCATTAATCAATTATACAAACCTTTTTCCCTTCTGGGTGGTCAATACAGATTCCTCATTTATTCCAATTATAATAATCTTGAATGAAGACATTTCAGTCAAGAAACCCTACTGATGTATCATCACCTGGACACCCTCCAGGTGACATCTACTTCACTCTTGTGAGACCCCACCTGGAGTACCGCATCCAGTTCTGGGACCCCCGGCATAAGGACATGGACCTGTTGGAGTCAGTCCAGTGGGGTGCCATGAAGATGATCAGAGGGCTGGAGCACCTCCCATATGAGGACAGGCTTACAGAATTGGGGCTGTTCAGCCTGGAGAAGAGAAGGCTCCAGGGAGGCCTTATAGAAGCTCAGTGCTTAAAGGTGGCTACAGGAGAGATGGGGAGGCACTCTTCATCAGGGAGTGCTGTGACAGGACAAGGGGTAACGGTTTTTAGCTGAAAGAGGGTAGATTTAGATTAGATATTAAGAAGAAATTATTTATTGTGAAGGTGGTGAGGCACTGGAACACGTTGCCCAGAGAAGCTGTGGATGCCCCATCCCTGGAGGTGTTCAAGGCCAGGCTGGATGAGGCTTTGAGCAACCTGGTCTAGTGGAAGGTGTCCCTGCCCATGGCAGGGGGGTTGGAACTTGATGATCTTTAAGGTCTTTTCCAACCCAAACCATTCTATGATTCTATGATCCTCCATTACTCACCTAGCAGTGGCTGAAGCCTTCCCCATAGGTGGGTTTTTTCAGGAGTGGTGTGGTTTGTTTGGTTTCCTTTTTTACTAGGAAACTGTATTTTTTCAACTTGCATAGATGAAAATAGCCATTCTCCACAATACACTCAGTTTCCCCTTTGAAACCCTGAAGTGCCTTTATCACACTTGGGATACCGGAAGTACATGCTGTAGCCTATCCACTTCTAATAAAACATTGTTATTTTCTAAGAGCACGAGTAATGCTAAGAACTTAAGAGATTTTGTAGAACATGTCATAGATAGGTGTCACACACCTATATATGGATAGTTTTTAAGCTACTGGCCACAAGATTAATTTCCACTGAAGTATGAGTCTTACTTTGCATTATCGTATGTTTAAGTAAGATCAGTGTGAGATTACAGAATTCCACCATGTAATCAACAACCTACCCTTTTCCACTGCTTCTTTCTCACCTCAACAAAACAGAGGAATCTTTGTCCATAAAGACTTTACGTTTTCTCTTTTTGCCTTGAAGGAATGCTGTACACAGAAAAAATGCTAAGCTGGCCCTTAATCTTTGTACGTACAATGTAGGACAGCCACCACAAGGAAGCACACCATTCTTACATTATTTCTTTACAAATACACTTTCTAAAGGCTGTTTTTCTTTGCTTCTAGTGGACTCCCCATGGTGCCGTGTGAATGTGAAAATCTCCCAGATCTCCATTCCCCTGCTGCACTATAGCTTCCGAAACAGAAAGGCAAGTTATTAAGTCACACATGGACCACCTCAGAAACAAAATTTTCCAGCTACACAGGGGGAGAACAAATGAAAAAGTGAGGTAAGAGAGCACTAATTACTAGAGGAAGGAAAGCACAGATGCAGCCCATTCCCATCCTCCTGGCTGAGGCTGGGAACCTGAGAAGCTCTACAAGGACTCTGTAATCTACAGAAAACTGTGCATCAGTGGCTTCTGTTCCCTGAAAGCTGTGAAGCCCTGCTCCTGCTGCTTAAGTACCATCCAACCTCCAAACCTCACTGAAGCACGTTTCTCAAGCACATGCCTTTTCTTGTTCCTTACTTTTTACAACACAGGTTTGCAGGGTTTTTTTTAGCTGTTCTAGCTGTTTTCTTTCTTTATTTTCCCCTTCAATTTCTGTCAGTTCAGTTAAGTCACAATTTTTTACATTAAAAAAAAAGTGAAAAAACTGTAACTGCAAAGCTACAAACTTTGCATAAAGCTTGTCTGAGGACAAGTGATGCCAACAGACAGCCCCGTGCATCCAAGTCCCATGAGATGGATGGTGTTCGTACAGTCACAGAACTGATCAGACTGAGCAGCCAAAGTCACACTGTCAGCACACGAAAAAGTGAAAGCACACTTATCCTTACCTACACAAGCTGAACTAACACTCACTTCTAACCCTATACTATCAGTCTATACAGACAATGAGGGTTCCCCAAATGAAACTGTATTTTAAAATGTACACCAAGCTTCTAGACACACACATTACATTTTGGTGAGGTTAGGATAGTTAGTGGTAATGGAAATAAAATATCAGTACCAGGCGGAATTTTCTGTAAATTTTGTGAGTATTTCTGTAAAACAGCCACAGCCATGGCTGAGAAACAAAATTTGAGTACAGCACTTAATCAACACTACTAATGCCTGTTTCTCATATTTATTCCCACAGAATAAGAAGAGCTAATGCGATTTATTATCCGAATATTGCTAGCTTTCACCTTTCAGGAGTCACATATCTGATCTCTGGCAAAATAAAATTTCAGTCCATTTCATTATAACCTACACACAGTTGTAGTACCTATTCAAATTCTTACTTTAAAAAAAAAAGCCTCATACTGAAAAACAGGCTTCATGGAAACACTTTTTTACTTAGAATCCCTCAGTTGCCAAAGTGATCTTCCAACTTCCTTATTTTTGAACTGCTATCCAACAACTTAGTTCTAAGACTATCCTTCTTGCAGGAACACCAATTTCCTTTAAGTAACATGGCATTTTTTGTGTGATATGAAGAAATTCTCAGCTCTTAATATTAAAAAGCCTAACCAGAATTTCATTAGAACAACCTCCAACTGTCAAAGTGCTTTCCAAAGTCTGACTTCTCTTTCATAGCTCTCCTTTATGGACAAATGATAGCTAAGAAGTCAAAAGACAATTCTGAAGAACCAAAGAACAAGAAAGCACAAAATTAAATCTTTCAAGACTGTTCTTTCAAAGACCTCTGAGATGAATAAGATAAGAATTTTTCTGGTTCCTTAAAGATTTCAGGCTAGAAATTATTTTGTCTAAGATCCTTTAATTTTCTTTGTAGCATGCACCCGTGTGCAAGGCTTGTTCTTGATCTCCTCTCTTCAGTTTAAATTCCTGAGTTACCGCCAAAGCTCTTGGAAGTTTACAGTTACGATCTTCTATCTCTGGCTTGTAGCTTCACCAAGCAAAAAAAAAAAAAACCCAACAGCAGCACCACATAAAGGAGTAAGAGAGAATTTCCATATTTCCAAAGTTTCTGTCTTCTGAATAGCAGTACCTCAAATAATCAGCACAACTGAAAAAGCATAACTACTTTCTGAATGTTTGTAATTCATTATAATTCTAATTTATTCATAACTCTTTCCTTTTCTCTTTCTAGACTTGAAAAGATGTTATGAGCAAACGTAAATGAATTTCTACAATAAAGCGTGCAAGATTTGTATCAAAGTGAAAGTAGATTTATCAACTGCAAAAAGGAAAGTGCAATTTCTGTAGGCATTTTCAAAATAAAAAATATACTCTTTGTCAGGGATTTGGAAACAGATTAGAATATTCAAGATCTGTTCTTCTGTTGTTTTCCTAAGGTGATAAAATACTTCATTATCAAAAGTATATATTTAGTTCTCAGTTTATCATTGGTAAATGCTAAATAGTTGTTTACCAAAGAGAGGAAGTTGAAATCTACCTAATGTTTTAAATCTCTGATAAACTGTTTGTATGCAAAGGAAAAAAAAACACCTTAATATGAAAACAATGAAATTATTACATACAAATTTTAAGATATCTAATAGTTAACAGGATTATAATAATTACAAGGCTACAATGTTTTCCACAATTTTGATACTAAACTGGAAATTCTTTAGTATGTTTGATAACATTTGAAAAGAAAACTTTAAAAACCAAGAAATACTTATTTTGATATTCAACTCACTTCCACTCTGTTTTCATATTTTCTGCAGCTGATGTGACAAAAGAACTTACATCAACAAATCAAAATCAATTTATGTAGCTAAGTTACAGTGAACTTGGTTCATACATTCAATCTATTTCAGAACTCTCCATGAACCCAAATCTGATATTTTATTAATCTATAATGCAATTAAACTACCAAAGGCTTTTGTAAAAAGTATACAGGCTAGGAGAATGTTTTGACTCCTAAGTCAGGGCATGATTAGGCAGCCAATTCTACACTTCTTCCCCACCCCAAGACACCCACCCTTTTAATCAATCATAGATTACATTAATAATTTTGGTCCTGATTTACCACTATTTCACTAAAGTTATATATGAGTCAAATTCTGTAAGAAGCACCACATGCACATTCTACCAAAATGAATTTCTACAGAACAGAATATGGAATAATTACAGATCTAAGGATGACAATATGCACTAGTTGAAGGAAAAGGAACAGGTCTGTGCATTTACATTAACATGACAGGTAAATAAAAAATACAGCAAACCAAACTGGCACAGAATGAATGTCTTAACTGAAATATCTAAGGAATGTTTAATAGAAGCTTTTACAAAAAGGAGAAAAGCATCAGTTGTGTTTTATTACTCAGTAATGACCCTGGATTCTGTATGGTGTTACTCCAGGGTTTAGGTCAAATGAACTACATCCTATTGTACCATTTGATAATACAGATTAAGTCATTACTTCCTTTTTACCCACTCTTCATCCCACCCTCACTTACCATTCAGTTTACAAGGACTTTTTCCATCAAATCAAGTGTATTATACTGCTTTCCACTGACTTTTTAACAAGAGTAATAATGCTCAATTACGATGTTCAGAAATCCATTTTCTTCAGTGGAAAAATAAGGTCTGGTTGGTCCAACTCTCTATGCTTCTTTATAATAACTTCTCATATTATTTGTTAATTGCATTATTGACAGCACTGGGTTTAATTTTAAAAGATTCTAATTAGTGTGCAAAAGTCACTGGACATAATTTATCTGAAAACATCAGAGCAGACGGAACAAAGACTTTCACAAGGTAGAAACTGAAAGGTCCCTCCAGTAACTTGCTGCAACATGTCCCTGGCCTATGTGCCAGAAATTTCACCAACACTTTCTCGATATTAATTCTACATAAACAGAATGGAACAGAAATACAACAGGTTTAGTAACTGTTAATACATTACAAATTGTTATTAAAGCCTGCAAAGGAAAAAGCACTGAAACATAGCAGGAAGTTATGAATCAAAGTACCCACACAAACTCTACCACATGTACTCTTTTAATTTAATCCAACTGCAAAAGAAGTTTTACGATCAAAATGTATCTGTTTGAAAGTTAATAAATAAATTATCTTTTTTGAGTTACCTGAGTTTCTTTCTTATTTGTTCCTTCTTCTGAATCAGACTGGTGTTCCTGTTCATTTTCATCACTCTGGTGAAAGAGATGGGAGAGGAAAAATAATTAAGCTGTTGAAAGCTTACTGAGATTTTAAGGCACTCTAGACTTTTAATATGAAAATGCAAGAGCAGTAGGATTCTACCTAAAATATACAGAGAATACACAGGATATATGATGAAAATTCTCAAATAAGTTCATGTTTTCCATACCAGCAGGAGAGGAAACAGAACTTTGCATCTGACACGTGAAAATCTTGCTTTTACAAAATTACATACTGATCCCATGACTATGAAAAGGGAAAAGGAATCAGATGGAACATCAACTATAAACTTTCTAACGTGACAGCAGTTCTTTCAGTTGTCAGTACATGGCTACTTGTAATGTGTCAGATAATGAGTCTCCTTCTTACAGCTTTGGTATGCATGCAATAGAAAATAATTGTTCAATTATTATGTTTTCCTTAGCTTATGATTAATTCCTTTTAAGTTACAGTTATTACAGTATTCTAGAATTCTTTTTAGCATTATTCACTCATGAAAGCTTCACAACAGAGAAACAGAGAATACATAACCTGAACAAGCATCAGTTTTTGCAAAACAATTAGTTATATACTCTACTATTCTAAACTATTCTCTATTTTAAGAATGCATTATACACGTTCCATATCGCTACAAGCTAAGGTTATAAACCAGCAGTAGCAGTCATTTACTTACATCTTGAGTCCAAAAAGAAACTCCTGTAGATCGTCGTTTTTCTCTCGGTCGCCGCCTTTCCCTTATAGACTTAGGCTGTGACTTATCTTCTTCCTTTTCTTCCTCTTTTTTGCCCCCTTCTGTTAATAACAACTTTCTTGTTCATTTATGTATGACACACTCTAATTTTCAAAAAATTTTCTGAAATACTTCTCAGTCTTAAAAATGGTTACAATTAATGTTTTTATCTGAAATAAATCCACTACAGAGCTTCTTAACAAATACAGGGTTTGCTGGAATATACATTCATTGGAACATAGCTCATTAACACTGTATTACAGATTCCCTTTTTCTTTAAAAGAAATAAAATTGTAATTCAAACCCGACATAACACCTTAGGATTATGTTTGTTCCCCTATGTTTACAAGTAATTTGTACCAAAAAAAAAAAAAGTAAACAAACCTGTCCAAACTGAAGTTATTTACCTATTATCATGCAGTCTATTCAGTCTCCTTTTATTATAAAAGAAAGAAACCATAGATTTGAGTTCAGATTGAAGCATCACTACTAACTTAACTTTATCATCACTGGTCTCCAGAAGTAAATAAACATTTTAGCATGAAGCAAGAATTAACAGAAAAGAAGGCAATATAAATATTCATGGTGAACATAAAACTTTCCTAATTAAGTAAATGATGATTTTATATCTGGGCTTTCAGACGGTAATTAATTTCTCCTCCTAAAGTCATAATTTGAAAAAAACCTGCTGTATCCAATATTTACCTGTTAAAATATTTTCCACAGAACAGTCTGGAAAGAGTTTCCTACAGTAAGCATGCATTACTGAAGAATCTTAATACAAACTTCAGTTCATGTTAGGACAGAGAGGAAAAAAAATCAGAAAGCACATCCTGGAAGCTTAGCCCCAATAACTTCCTCAGAAAATACCGGTCTAGGGAACATGGCAACACTGCTATATTCATGGATATTTGATCAGCGGATCATTTAATGTGATCCTCTGTACAACAATATTATCAATTTCAATCAGTTATCTGATTGAAGTTACTGATGAATAACTTGAATTAAAGTATTTCTCACAAGTCAACTGTGGCATGCCTCCAAGAGAGAACAGAAGATCACACTGTATGTCAACAGCCTCCTCCTTTGACAGGCAACTAATTAGCCACAACGTCTCTGAGAATTATAGCAGGTGATTCACACTTGAAATGGGGGCAAAAACTCAGTGACATCAGAGAAAATATTTTTTTCTGACCTCTGAATCATGCATCTGAACCTCAGCTTAAGATTAGATAAACCAGTTAAGTATCTAGAAGTATGGTTCCACTAAATATTCTGAACTAACACTGGAAATATCCCCCTTTCCTTTGTTTTCAGCTGCACATGAAACCATGAGAGGTCCTTAAAGCATCACAGCATCATTCAGTCCTTCCATGTGGAAGGGCTGAAACAAAACCCCAGTTATTTAGCAATTATTTAACCAGTAAATACCGAGTAAAATTCCTCCTCAATACCTGCAAGTATTTAAACTCTGAAATGTGGTATTTTATTATAGTTGTTGTATTAAAGCAGAAACTAAAGCATAATATGGATACTGACAGGAGTATATTTCATGTTTCTATGACCCACCAATGGAAAACACAGATTCATATACTAAATGGCTGCAAAACACCATCAAAAACAGAAAATCTTTTTTCCTCTCTGTACACAAGTTTTGGAATTTCTTACAGAAGATTGGAGTAAAATACATCCCCAGTGGTCTCTCTTTAGAAGCATAAGCTGCCCTTTGTAAACTAAAATTTTAAAAACAAATCACCTTTACAATCAGTACTCGTACCTCTCTCACTTTCCTTTGTTCCACTTCGAGAATACGCAGAAGTTATACCTATAAGGCTGTTTGGTCTGTTTAGCTGACTTGAAGCTGAAAGAGAGCTAGTGGAGGTGGAGAGTGAAGAGGTGGATGATGAAGAAGTTGAAGTTGAAGTTGGTCTATAGCGATGATATGGCTATTAGCAGAAAAATGTCAAAATTAATTTACCAAGATTAAACAAATATAAACCACAGCACACTAAAACATTTAAATATATAAATAATTCTTACAGCAGTACCAAAATTAAAATACTTCAGTTGTAGTTAAGATTCACAGAATTTCTCTACCTAAAGAAACCCAACATGAAAATACCTCTTCAGCAGTTCGTGAATATCTTTGTCTATAATCATCATCTTTAGTTTCAGATTCTTTCTTTTCCTCCTGTTTTTCTTTGTCTTGCTTTTCTTTCTCTTCTTTTTCTTTTTCTTCATTTTCCTGTTCTCTGGTTCGTGTGGGACGACTTCTTCCTATAGTTTTTTCAGCTTCTTGAAGATCTGTCAGTGTTACACCCTGTGAAAACAGCAGTCAGCAAACAAAGTTTCAATATATCACTCATGTTAACTTAGATGATCACATTATATAGATACATATTTTAAAACAAAGATTCAGGTTAAGCAGCAAATGTTGGCTGTAATGTGATCTACCACAGATTCTCAGCAACACGATTTTTAGCTGAATTAGTACACACAGATAATGTAAAAAATAATACAGAAATCACTTAAGAACCCAGTAGATCCTTCCAATATCATCATAAGCTTACTAAATATTTTTGAAAGAACCTTAAAAAGACAATATTTATCAAATTTTTAGAAACATTGATACTTTACAAATTCATTCACTGCAACTGTATTTTTAGGTCAACAACCCAGTAAAAATCGCATTGACAGCACCAGAGAAAGTTGCCACTCATTCCTTATTTCCTTCTTACTCTGAGGCTAGCTAAAAACTAGTTTTGAAATAAGCTCAGAAAGCAAACAATTTTTTGAAGACAACTTTATTGCACTTTTCAGCTAATGTATATTACTGAGATACTTCTTAAAACACTTTGTGACCAGTTCTTCAAAGCCAACTTTGCAGCTTATCAGTTATTTAATTGCTGTTTGTCTTGATAATGTTTTAATACATTAATTCCTTGTAGTTTCTTCACAGTAAAGACTCAACAATAGTCGGCCTTTTATTTGACTATCTGTCAGGGCTCTGGATTAGTATCAAGAGGTAAAAAAGAACTCCAGTAAAATAAACCTGTATCAAGCAGTGTGGATCTCTCAATAGGAAAGGTAACCAGAAATATTTGAGGGGTTTAAAACTGCACAGATCTGAAAGCAACATCAGTAAACAAGCTTATAGCTGTTAGTTCTTGAAGAACTAAAAGCTTTTAGTCTTAAACATCTACCTAACATCAGATACAATTATTTGAGTAAGGCATTTTACCATACTGCAATCAAAAATCTATTTTCAATGGAGGAGTCTGTGCTTTCAAATTGGCATTAAGTCACTCTTCAGTGATTAGGAAAAGCAACTTTCAGCACACAATGAAGGGTCCTAAAGCTTTAATGGAAGAAAGGGAAAAAAAGAGGCTTTATTTCATCTGGTACAAGTTGCTTTATACCAGGAAGGTCCATCAGTTTATTTGAAGATTTACTGGGAAACTAGAACTTCACAGACCTCAGGCAGCTACATGGGTATGTTTCCATAAATGTAGAAGCTGTAATAAAACTATACCTGTGTAGATCTTCTAGACTGCCTTGCTTGCCTGGATCTAGCTTTTCTTTGGGACTCTGACTCTTCATCCCGTACTGGAGTGAGGTATGATCTAAAGAGTTAATTATAAACAAAATTGGCAAACAGTATTTTTTGTACAAATGCATTAAATGGTCAGGGAAAAAAACAAAACAAAACACAACATGGTATGACTGAAAACCAAAGCAGTTAGAAGAAAATATTTAACCATAAAAGACAGATTACAATTTGGACATTTCATCCATATCATAATGTTCTATTCATCCACATAGCAGCCTTACAAGTCAATTAAAATACAGAGTGTTTTCCTACTTAATTTAGATTTGCTTTTACCACTTTGTCTAAATATAACTTAAGCTTTTTCACTACTCTACTTACACAGGGGTAGAAGACCTCAGAGATACAGCCAGTTACACATTTATACATAAAATGTGTGTGTGTATTAACTTCTAACATAACTTGTAGGCTTTCAGAAAAACCTGAAGGTACTCCTAATGCAGAAAACCTAATTATATAATCTATTGCATCAGAGATTAAAAATCCTTGAGGAGGTGGTTCCTGTATTTTCACACAAATCATCCATTCTTTGAGTAATCCAACTCCCTCTGAAAAAACTGTGCTTAAAAATAAATCCTCATAAAACCCAGAAAAATGCTGCAGAGTAAGCAGGTAATTTTAATCAAAGCCAAAAGGCTACTGGAGTAGACATACAAGGTCTGTACTCTTTAAAAAATTCTCCAACCCAGGCAACTAGGGTGATAAAAAAATATAGACAGACACATACACATGCATAAATATATATATTTGTATGTATATTATATATGTATGCATGTACGTATGTAAAACCATAATTAAAGAACTTTAAAGTTTTTAATGCATTTGTTGATTTTCTGTCACAGAATATTCTGAGAATACTGTTATAATTTAACATTTGTTAAAAATTATGGTTAGCTAAAAATCAGAAAAATTTGAAAACATCAGAATGTTACTAAAAGGTTGCTTAAAACAAAGCCTCTCTGAGCTTCTTTAGATCATAAAATCAGCTACATTATAAATATCAGAGTCAGATTCTATAATATTTTCTAATAGTCAATATTTTTAACATTTCATTAGTTAAGAATAATTGGCTAATGATTCAAATATTTTGTTTGAGAAGCCACCACCTATTAACACTGAAATCATTGACCTAGGAAAAGAGACTTCCTTTTGTTGCCTAATTATATATTTGACAGCCTAGCACATACTAAAAACAGTTCTAAGAGAATTCTAAGTTTTTAAAATAAACTTCAATTACACAGACTATGGCTTACCATCCATGTTCTATCTCTACTAAACAAATTACCCCCCAAAACCAGGAAAACATTTATAATTAGTTGTTACATTTACAAATGGAGAAACGTCCCCAATCTTACCATCTTACAAAAACCAAAAAAACTGTATTAATTTGACTTCCCTATCCTGTTTTCTTGCAAACAGCATTTTTGATAGACTCTCCTTTCTCCTAGAGCCCCAGGCCCTATCTATAACAGGGAAAAGGTGCCTGTTAGCTGGTTTAGCTAGCATGACCTGAAATGCTGCCTACCTAGGTTCCTTTGATTGCACAGCATGTGTAACCTTTAGGGCTTGAAAATGGATATAAATTACTCCATATAACTTGCTCTCCTATCCTCCAATAAATGTGAAATACTTTAAAACTCACTGAGGGAAAACGAAACGCTCAGTTTGCCACAGCTACTGTTAGAGTGGAAAAGTGCCCTTCTTCAACATCCTTTGTGCATGCCTCACAGGTTACCTATGCAGTATTATTCAAGATACAAAGACTTAAACATCCAAGTTTGTAATCCTCTTCCCTGTTTCTCTAAACTAACCCTAAAAACTAAATCAAGAATCTAGCTTCTTCAGTTATTCCAAAAGGATGCACCACTACACGCTTCATTACTACAAGTAGTTTATAATGTGTTTACTTTTCAAATATTCTTTGAAAAACTATTTCAAACATACATTCTAAATATACACTTTCAGTCTATAAATATGGATTAACCAACTTAATTTCTTAAGAAAATATTTAGCATGTAATATTTCATATACAGACAAGTTTTTCGTGTGCATATAAACATACATACACACATGAACATATAAATATATGTATCTGTATGTACACAGATAGATATGCATGTGCTGATATTTAGAGCACATGCACAAAGTAATTATTCCAGTTTTGCTGATTTCTAAGACTTAATGGATATTTTAATATGCCATCAAGAACACATCTGCAACAGTATATTACACAATTGGCCCAGAGTCAGATAAAAGCAAAGAATTTCAAGCCAATTGCAGGCATCTAAAACACATGTAGTATATGCGCATTAGTATACACACACTAGTGAGAGCAAACAAGACAGCAAAAGCCTTAAATCTACATGTCATCGCTTTTCTAGCTCATATGAGACTGAAATAGCATTTGCATTTTAAAATTGGAACCACTTAAAAAACCAAAAGGATGCATTTTGTTGGTTTTGCTTTTGCTTTTTCGGGTTCAGTCAAATTTTGCTATGGAAAATGCAGGTTCTGACTATGGTTGTTATTGAAATGGGTTTGAAGCACTTGCGGGCACCTCCTGAATCACAATGGGGCAGGAAAAAAAAATAACCCCCATTTCATAGAAGTTATTTTATCTCAGTTTTGGGTACAAAAGGAAGACTACGGAAACCAGACTATCCTAAATAGGCCTAACACTATGAGGAATCTTTAAATGTTGTTGCTGCCTTAAGTGGACCAAAAGAATCCAGGTTTCTTCTGTAACAACGAATAGTTTCATTACCTCTGTGAACGTACAGAGATACACACATCTGGCACTGATACAGGAGTTACATTCCAAAACTACTACAGGAGCAACACAGAAATCTGAACTTGCATTTCAGCAGAAGGGTTAAAGGACAAACATTTATAAATATCCAGAAGAAGAACTCAGGGAAAACTAACAGGAATTAACAACCTTATGAAATCTCATTTTTGCTTCCATAAATAGCGGGTAACAACTCTTTATGGAAACATAAATATGCACCAATCTTAACTCATCCTCCATGTAACTATAACAGAAAAAAAATTGTATTCATAAAATAAGATTCACATCAAATTCTTACTCATTCTTCATACTGAATAGCTCTTAAACCATTGCATTTACAACTGCATATTATGTTTCAAATAGAAGAGACTTTAAATGATGCAATGAAATAAACAGAATGTGTTGGGTTCAATCCTTTTT
This sequence comes from Pterocles gutturalis, assembly GCF_000699245.1. Taxonomy (NCBI): domain Eukaryota; kingdom Metazoa; phylum Chordata; class Aves; order Pterocliformes; family Pteroclidae; genus Pterocles; species Pterocles gutturalis. The sequence goes on along the minus strand of NW_010133595.1, from coordinate 11,001 downwards.
CTTTTCAGTAGTGCCAGGCACACAAAAGGCTTGAAAAAAATGCTACACTGTAACTTAATAGCATGCTGCCAGTGGCACAGTAGCTCAATCAGCAGCAATACACTTGTAGCAAGTAATTAATTATTGATTTTCTTATTTTTAATCCAGCATTTTTGCAGTTTCATTATGGGTACATTTAAGATGCTTAATTTAGTCTATTAACAGAAACACAAATATGAAAACACTGCATATCAAATGAGAACCCAAGGCCAGTCAAAAATATACAATATCACAGTTTAAGTTTCATAAATGGTCTCTACCAGTACTAAGCTCTTACATAAACTGAGGCACATTGCTAGTTTTTTCAATACACAGTAAGCAATCGCCACTGCTTTCCATACTGTACTATCCAAATCTGTGGTAACCAACACATTCCTTCAAATAAGAAAAAAATATCACTTTTGTGTAAGAGCAACATTACTCTTAGGACCTTTACACACCTCCGTCTCTCCCTGACCTCTGACGTTGAGGTCACAGTGCCAGAAGTAGCTGTAGTCATGGCTGTGGTAGTGGCTGTAGCATTTACAACAGATGGTGCAACAGGAACGGTCACTGCTGTAGGAACACTGTCCTTTTCTTTCTCAGTACTATCCTCAGCCCACAAACGATTTGAGGTACTACAGCATAACAAGCAGCAACACAAAAAAAGAGAAAAGGAAACAGCTAAACAATGAAAGCACTTTACTAAACAACTAATAACATGTAAATTGAGGGATGGATTTTTTTTAAAAGCAGAGAAACGTCTCTACTAGGAAAGCTTAACTTGAGCTAATAAATTGAATAAATTAAGATTGAACAGTTCACAATAATTGAACTCTTCACTCTTCTATATTCTTTTATACCAACATGGCTGTCACTTTACGGTAAAAAGCCATTCACAATTTTCAAGCCAAATTGTATAAAATTAAAACAAATTTAAACAGTAAAGTGAAAAAATCCAGAGCCCCAAGATCTACTAAACAAGAACGCATGCACATACATAAGCACACAGTAGACCTGACAAAAAAAAAAAAAAGAAATAAAGAATTGTGTTGGTGCCATTACCTGCTTTGTACACCTGCTGAAGTAGAACCCGTGGTACTCTTTGTAGTAGTGTTTGCGCTGGCAGGCAGTGTTTTCTGAAGACCAGCAGAAGAGGTAACTGTTGATGCAGTACTTGGAACATTAGAACTAATCAAGTCATCTTGCCTTCTACCAAAGGAGCCACTGAAGGAGAGACATGCACAATGGATGCGTTTGTATTACTTATATTTGCTCATTAAAATACCACAAAGCTGTGAATGATCCATTAAATTCCTGCCCGTGTATTGTGTCTCAGTTGAGTCTTGGAAACTTCTGGGGCAAAAGCATGTTCAAAAGCCATTTTCTTCACTACTTTTCATTTATGACTTCAGAGGGCAGAAGAAGGGTCCCTTAGTCCTGACCATTCCTCCAGAAGAGGAGATACAGGATGGAATATCACTGGTTTATGTACGTCTGTCTTGATCGCATCTCCTGAAGTATTCATGTACGGCCCCCAATGTCCCATTTTTAAACTGCTGTTTCACCCACACTGAATACCTCAGAAAATGCAGAATTTTATTCCACACCTTGTCAGAAAATAAAATGTCATCAATATCACTCCTCTTATAGCTTTCAACCAATTAAATGTACTGCCTCTTTTTTTTTTAAACTTTAATCATTCCCAGAAAGATTAACCTCCCACTCATACTTTTCCCTTGCTCTTCAAGTTGTAAAGAAGAGCTGATGGTTTTCACACTTTTGTTCATTGGTTCTGACTGAACAAATTTTGCATTACCAAGTCAGGATGTTTGCCCATGACTAAACCTCAGCATCCACAGTTAGGACAGACAGAACATCACATTACTAACTGCAAAGGATTTAAAGAAAGATGCTTTTTTATCATTCTGCAATTCTTCATTTTTTGTATCACTATCAATTCTAAAATGACAAAGAAGCAATAATTGTACAAGAACAACTAAGGAAATACATCATTAAAGCACCACATGCAATTTAAAAGTGATGAGTACATTTTGTTTGAAGATTGGAGCATAAATATTGATAAAAGCTAATATGCAAATATTGTTCTCATTTATCAACTGTTGATATTTTCCATCCAGAACAGGAAATCTGTGCAACATCTTTCCCAAACCTAAAGTTAGGAAAATTGAGTTTCCTTTTAAAGACAGGAGGTTAACAAAGATGTAAGATGTATTATGCTGTATGAAACAGCCTGACTACTTGGCCACTGACAACGTCAATGTCAAGACAAAAAAAAAAAAAGTGCCTACCACCACGGACATCATCAGCACATATCAATATGCTGCTTAGCTATCTGAATGACATTCCTTTCCTTTGATCTATTCATTTTAGATATTTATCGCTCCACTAATTCCAATGAAGAACTTTACTCACATAGCTACAGCAAAACTCCACAATGGAGTAAATTTAATCACGTATATATTTGCAGGATATGATTCCACCTGAGAAAATCCTGCAAGATAGGAACCACGCACACCTGAAAACTATTTTCATATTAATCATCATTTACTTTACACTCAATTTAGTTTTATGTGTGCATTCTATGATGCTGATACTCCAGGTAGGTGTGGCTATAATGTACCATTTTGGAGAGCTCCCCAAGACCTCTGATACTGACATGCAATATTCAACAGAGACAATATTTTTTCCCATTTTCTTTTCAGATACCAAGCAGAATTACTTCTATTTCAACATTTCAAATAGTTATCTTTGGATACTGAACTAACCTGGAAGCCAAATTAACCTCAAACTGAAATAAACAATAGGAAAAAGGAAGCATTTAATTTTAATTATACAGCAGTTGTTGCAACCCTCTAGTTGTTACACTAGTTACACACTAGTAAAAAATGGTGTAGCTTTAAAATCAGCACAAGCACTGCATCAGCATAAGTACATACTTTGCATTTATTATGAACAACATTTCAACATGTCACCATTCAATTTTAAACTATCCTTACAAAGTGATTCAGTACTTAATTTGTTTCTTTTAATTTGTAAGCTTATTTTGATTTAAAAAAATATAAGAGAAAATCCCACACCTTCTTTGATAACTCGTGTTTAATGATGCAGGACCTTCATTCAAACTGTTTTTCTTGACATCTTCCTCCCATTTTCTCCTGGTATAGGAACTGCCACCACGTATTGAGCTAGCAGATGAGTCCCTGTAAAAAGATTTTATTTCACCAAACTCATATTAAAGAAGGTCGTTCTTAATATGAGCTGAAAAAGGTTTCAAATTAAAGATTAAAACCCTGAATAACACATTTAAGGCAGAACAGGAATAAAATGACCTTTATGGACAATAATTTTCAAGCTCCTGTGGAAAAATACTACATTCATACTAACAGTATTAGAAACATAATAGAAAAGTAGCATCAAAAGAAAAACTGCTAAGGAGGATTTAATCAACACGAAATCAATCATCATCTTTTATCTGTGACCATTGCTGGTTGACCTTTTTTTTCTCAAAAAAGGAAAAAGAGGCTTTTCTGTTTGCTCCTGAGATTACCCAGTGCAATAAAGGCTAAACTGCTCGGGTTTTTTTTTTAAACTGATTTAATGAGATTTTCATTCTTGGATGTTATGAGTAGCTGAAAAGCTGACTAGCCTTTAGAACTCATGATACTGCAGACTAGTGTAAACAGGCCTGCAGTAGCCATTCCTGAGTGGCCTGCCACATATCACTAGCTGACATTACTTTAGTCACAAGGAATTTCCAGCCTGTTGTTGCAGTTTATAGCAGCAAGAAATAACCTTGCAAAAATCTCCTTAGAAAAACTACCCTGAAAACTGATACTGAAATGCAAAAAACTGAATTTCTAATGAAAATGACAGTTCAAGATATGAAGTAAAGTTGAGACAGAAGGAAGAAAAAAAATGTCTTTCAGAGAGTTATATAAGAGGCAACTAGCTGTACGAGGGGAAAATAAAACAAAATTTTGTAAAGATGTTTTTTATGTTCAGACACCTTTAGCCTTCAGAATGCACCTCTTTCTGCACAGAAAATGCATGCTAGCACTTCTGCAATCACAAACAACTTTAGAGAGGGATCAAGCTCAGGCCAATGCAGTTTTATCTCTTAACGCTAAAGAGAAATACAAATTCTGAGATATCATCTATCATAGAAAGCTTCTGCTGCATGACAAAATTTTTACTGAAGGTTTCACTTTGCCAAGACTTCAGCAGTTTTGCTGTAGCATTGGCTACTCAACTGAGGCTGGATGCCTGAGATTTGTTAATCTAAAAGCCCAGCTGGGATTCATCTCAAAGTCCTTTCGATTACTCACAGTAGGATCTTAGCTGGACTACACTACGTCATTGATAAACGAGACAAGCCGATGTTCAGACAGGTAGAACAAGAGCCCAGCATTAAGTTAAACAACAAGGACAAAGATCAAAGCAAAGGCAGAAACTTTAATAATTTATTAAGGTACCTGCAGGGCAGATGATTAAATTCTACAGGTAAAGAAGGTCAGACTAAAAGTCAAAAGTCTCTTACGGTTTCAAGTAAGTAAGCTGGGCTGTCTGCCAGATCATACACTAGGCAAAGTATTAGTACCTAAACAGGCTGGCCTAAAAGCAGGCTTCATCTCCGGTACACTAAGGAACACAGAAAGTTCTCAGCTCAGTATTTGGTTAGCACTGGGACTAATGAGACTGATGACCCTAGTTCACCCAATGAATATAAGGAAAAATACGCTATTGCTGATACCCACTTCTGGAACTGGGACTGTGAATAAGCCATGATGGTTAAGACTGGCAAGTCAAGGACGCAAATAAACTGCAACACAGAAGCAAAATTTAATCCCTTTATCACAAGCAATAAGATCTTCTACAACATAAAACTGCAATGAAATCTTTATCCCAATCTTATGGTATCCTCTAGATAAGGCACTTTTGAAGAAAAAGAGTTTCTGAGAAGATCCCTCTCTCTTCAAGAAAAACCCCAAACTCTCTTATGAACAAAACAAAACTCACTAATAAACTCGGTTTCAAAGAATATAGTACTCCAGAGAATGACAAGCACAAACAGAAATTCTAAACTGCCTTGTTATAGAAATACAGATTAAAACAACCTGGCCAAGCAACATGAGAGACGCTAACAAACTAAGCTGAACTTTAGCAGAGTGTGAGAGCTGGAATATCCCTGTTTTGAAATGGAAGACTAAACTTAGGCAACGCTATTCTGCAACCATAAGAAAATCCAGTATTTATCTCGTGTTTGCGCTGATCTGAACCATTCTCAAGAATAGCAACAAAGAAGTTCCTCTTCAGACATAAGGAGATTTATCAGTCTTACAGACAATGATTATAATAGCATATTTTGAGCAAAGACAGGATTTTCAGTTCAGGCCATCCAACATTCAGCTATCTAGATACAATACAACAGAAACAAGACTTCTAAGTTTTGTACTATGCATTCTGTATTAACTCAAGAAAACGTCAGAGTAAAACCTCAGTAAAGGAGAGCACTGAAACACGGGAAGGTTCTGACAATGTAAATATGCCAAATCCTAACAGGTAAAAAGCCTATGCATGTAAAATTTTGTTTCTTTTATACTCGAAAGCTACAGAAGAAATATCAGCAAAGAAAGTAAAAATCTCTGAAAGAAGACAAAAGGTCAACACCTGAGCAAGAAAAAGAGAAGAACTGGTTTTGCAACTTAACTATGATTTTTGTAAACCATCACTGCTGCATGATATGGTTTTAAGCAGACTGTAAGAAACACAGCATTTTATTATTATCAAAAGTAATAATGGAGCCCACTAGCAGCACTCCATGGCTCAAGACAAAGCAGCAAAATGCTTTTAGTGTCCTTCAGTAACTTAAAGTTTATAACTTCGTATTTTGGAGTTTATTTATTTTCTACCTGAAGAAGACAACACTCATTGCCCAGTTCTGCTTGTCATATAATAATTAGGACTTCAAAAAGGGTCACTATAATTTACAAGATCAAAAACTTTCAGGAATTGGACTACCCTACGGATTAGCATAGTCTACAGAGCGGGATAATGCTATAAATTAGCATTGTCTTAAGTTTGTTAGCCACTCTAAAATAATTTTATATTTAACAGAAATCACAACTTCAGAGTCACCTGTTTTCTTTTTCATCAATGTCAGAGGTACTGGCCAGTCGTCTTGGTATTGTAGGTGCAACATATGCAAGTCTAGTTCCTTTTCCATCTTTCTCCTGAAAGACATGTATTTTTTATTAAGTGTTGCTATTATTGATTATACTGCTATTGGCTGGAAAATCATCATTATGACAACTTCCGCTATACTGATTGTGACCCAACTATACAAATGAGTTTTAAGCTTCAGTTAAATATCCTAAGGACTATAACAGGAAAAGGAGACTGGTTATGTTTTCATTTTAGTGATGCAAATGACCTGATTTCTCTTATTTCTGCTTTGCTGCAGTACAGTTCCAACAGTGATTACTGAAAGCAACTGCTTTAGTATTTTTGTATAGTATAGTATGGTATTACTCTTAGTCCTGAAAACGTTTAAACAATTTTACTTTAAACAGAACCACAAGTTCTATGCTGTTCAATTATCTGTTCCAAATTAGTCCTTCACTTGGTTCGGTGTATTAATGCTTAATTACAGAGCTAAATTTTTGTAAACAAAAAATTACTATGAAATACAAAAAGACTCTCCAAGTGATGCTGAAACTATCAAACCTCTCGTCTCCCTTAACTGTAAAAACTACTACTACCATTGCACATCCCAAAAAGGGAAAAGGCCCAGACCTATGTACTCTATCACCAGACAACAGAAATGTACTATGCACCTCCAAAGATACTACGCAGAAGATGCATAATTTAACTTCTCAGAATTCTGGTAAAGAACAGATGTGTAGTACAGTTTACAGATGTCTTCTACAATAAATCATAAACATCTATACTAAGTAAGGTAGATCAGTTCCTCAAAATGTTGTTTCACACTGAAAACAATTACCTTTTCTTTGTTGTCCAACGAAGAGGAAAGTCTAGGACTTGACGCAGAACGCATAACACCTGCAGAGTCCTTTTCTTTCTGAGCTTCTTTGGAAGCAGTAATCTCTGCAAGTGCACCATAACTACCAATTTTTCTAAGACCTAACCTCCACGAAGCAGGAGATTCATCTTTCCTCTCTTCTTCTTTGGGAGAAACCTTGGTTGTAGATGTTGGAAACTATAAAACACATGTGAATTAATTTACATTATTAATTTACATTATTTGTGGTAACTCATGTTCCTGGCAGAGATTTGAGAACATAACTGTTTTTAATAATTATAGAAGTGTTGAATTCATAGGAGAGTTATGGTGAGAGACAATCACACTTTTCTCTTAAATTAGTTAATGAGATAAGAAATGTAATGCTCGTCTAAAAGTTAGCTTAGAAAAACCCACACTTTGTAATGCACACCGATCACGAGATGCAAACTTAGAAACATGCAAATTCAGTATCAACATTTTTCATTAAATATGTTATTTTGCAACCTGTACACAAACCTGTGCACACCAGAACCTCACCATAGATTTTTCACCCTTATTGGGCACAAGAACAATGCCAGTCTTGCGCAAGCCCTGCCTCCATGATGCAGGATCTACTGACTCCATGACAGGCATAAGAGGAATGAAATCGTACTAAAGCCAATTAAGACAAGACAAAGATGAAGATTGAAAGAATAGAAAACAGAAACAAAAGGTTGATTTAAAACCACACAGATTGTCCCTAGATTTATGTCATGTAGCTCTTCATTACAGCACAAAATACCAAAAAGCTGTAAGAGATGTTACTAACAGATTCTTACTAGACACAACACAGCATGTTTAGCTAATTCAGAGAGAGAATTACAGTTTGCATAGAAGAGGACAGCAAAGCCTGTTGACCTAAGAAGGTCCCTGAATTTTTCACATGTAGTATTAGAGAGATAACTAGTTTACTTTTAACCTGAACCTTTTACCTTTAAGACCAAAAGATAAGCCATTAATTACTGTATGATAAAATTACAATAAACTAAATGCAACTGTATTAACGATTTACAAAAGGTTATAATTCAGCTTAAAATATACTTATTTCTTCTCATTATTAAAAAGTTTCACCCCCTGATTAAATGGTACGTGATTAAATGATGAAGGGACGCCGCCACTGAGTGCTGCGGTACCAGACATGCTGGAGCTTCAATATGAACTAGAGTCAAAGGAAGGTAAGTGGTATGCCATGACTGATACTGCCAATGTGTTTTTCCCAATTCCATTGGCAGCTGAGGGCAGGCCACAGTTTGCTTTCACATGGAGGGGTGTCCAGTACACTTGGAATTGACTGCCCCAGGGGTGGAAGCACAGCCTCACTATTTGCATGGACTAATCCAGACTGCACAGAGAAGGGTGATGCCCCTGAACATCTACAATATATTGACAACATCATTGTGTGGGGCAACAAAGCAGAGGAAGTGTTTGAGAAGGGAGAAAGAATAATTCACATTCTTCTGAGAGCAGGTTTTGCCATAAAGAAAAGCAAGGTCAAGGGACCTGCCCAGGAGATCCAGTTCTTGTGAATAAAGTGGCAGGATGGATGGCGTCATGTGCCCACAGATGTCATTAACAAGATAGCAGCTATGCCTCCACCAGCTAACAAGAAGGAAACACAAGCTTTCCTAGGCCTTGTGGGCTTCTGGAGAATGCATATTCTAGGTTACAGTCAGCTTGTGAGCCCTCTCTGTCAAGTAACTCAAAAGAAGAACTGTTTCAAGTGGGGTCCCAAGCAACAACAAGCCTTTGAGCACATCAAACAGGAGATAGCTCGTGCAGCAGCTCTTGGGCCTGTCCAGACAGGACCAGCTGTGCAAAACATACTGTACACCGCAGCTGAGGAGCATGGTCTCACCTGGAGCCTCTGGCAGAAAACATCAGGAGAAACCTGAGGTCGACCATTAGCATTTTGGAGTCGGGGGTATTAAGGACCAGAAGCCCACTACACCCCGAATGAAAAAGAGATACTAGCGGCCTATGAGGGGGTTCGAGCCACTTCAGAAGTTGTTGGTACAGAAGCATGTCTCCTCTTAGCACCGCGATTACCTGTGTTACCCTGGATGTCAAAGGAAACATCCCAACTATGCATCATGCAACCAGCACTACATGGAGTAAGTGGATAGCATTGATCACTCAGCGAGCCTGATTAGGAAAACTCAACCGTCCAGGTATCCTGGAAGAGATCATGGACTGTCCAGAAAGGCAGAGATTTTTGAGCATTGCCCAAGGAGGTGGTTCGTGCCCAAGAGGCACCACCATATAATGAGTTATCAGAAGATGAAAGGCATTATGCTTTATTTACTGATGGATCCTGTCATGTGGTGGGAAACCGTCAAAAATGGAAAGCCGCTGTGTGGAGTCCCACATGACAAGTCGTTGAAGCTGCTGAGGGAGAAGGTGAATCAAGTCAGTTTGCAGAAGTGAAAGCAATACAATTAGCCCTAAAGATTGCTGAATGAGAAAAATGGCCAGTACTCTACCTCTACACTGACTCCTGGATGGTGGCTAATGCCCTATGGGGGTGGCTCTGCAGTGGAGGAAGAACAATTGGCAGCACAGGGGCAAACCCATCTAGGCTGCTTGCATTGTGGCAGGACATCGCTGCCCAGGTAGAAAATACAGCCCTAAAGGTATGCCATGTAGATGCTTACATACCCAGAAGCCGTGCCACTGAGGAACATCAAAACAACAAACAGGTGGACAAGGCTGCCAAAATCAAAGTAGCTCAGGTAGACCTGGACTGGAAGCGTAAAGGTGAGCTCTTTATAGCTCGATGGGCTCATGAAGTCATGGGGGCTCTGAAGCTTTTATTCAGAAGGTCTGCCCTTAAAGCCTTAAAGTTTGCCTCCTGCCTGTACTTGGGAAGTTCAATTCCTCTTTGTTAATACAGGCATTTGAAGTTATGAGGAAAGTTAAGAATTACTAGAGGATATAAAAGCTCCCTGGAATAGAGGGCGGTGGCTGGGTTTCCAATATGGTGAGGCCTGGCAAATTGACTATGTTGGACCACTGCCATGAACACGGCAGGGCAAGTGCTACATCCTCCCCATGGTGGAAGCAACTACTGGTTGGCTAGAGACGTACCGTGTAAGCCATGCCACTGCCCGAAAGGCAAATTTTATGGCGACATGGTACTCCAGAACGAATTGAATCGGACAATGGGACCCAATATAACCTTATTAATTCCTGGGAAAAGAAACACGGCATTGAGTGGGTGTATCACATCCCCTACTACCCACAAGCTTCTGTAAGGATTGAGAGATATAATGGACTGTTAAAAACTATGCTGAGAGTGTTGGGCAATGGGACATGGAAGCACTGGGACACAAATTTAGCAGAAGCCACTTGTCTGGTTAACGCCAGAGGGTCTGCTAACCATCCTGGTCCTGCCCAAACAAACCCCTTGCATACTGTGGGAGGAGATAAAGTCCCCATAGTGCACACAGGGAAATAGCTGGGAAGGCAGTGTGGGTTGCTCCTCCCATGGGAAAAGGCAAACACATTTGTGGGATTGTCTTTGCTCAAGGACCTGGGTGTACCTGGTGGGTAATGTGGGAGGATGGGGAGACCCAGTGTGTACCTCAAGGAGATTTAACCTTGGGGGGAAAATAATCTGTAATGTGAGTTGTATGTTGTAGAAAATGATATGGCAGGAACAACCTGAACCGATGAAGAGCAAGTTTCACAGGAACCAGAAGAGTGTAACAGTGACCCCAACTAAGCTGGTGCTGGTACCCAACAAGCGAACAAACCGCTTCTTCTGTTCTGAACACTCATCTTGTCAGACAGGACCAAGTCATAGCCTGTTTGTGAACATCTGGACGATTGGAAGAAGCTCATAAAATGGAAGAATAATACCCATCTGTTAACGGACAGGGGATGGAAGTTAAATCTGTATG
>NW_010133594.1:11590-12729 GCF_000699245.1 Pterocles gutturalis | reverse complement strand
CCCCCCCCCCCCCCCCCCCCCCTCCCCCTGCCTGTCCCCCTGCCTGTTCCCCTGCCCATCCCCTGCCCATCCCCTGCTCATCCTCTGCCCATCCACTGCCCATCCCCTGCTCATCCCTTGCCCATCCCCTGCCCATCCCCTGCCCATCCCCTGTGCAGCAGCCTCACCGCTCATCTCTTGGTTTATTGCTGGTTGTGCAACCCTAGGCTGGGTCAGGACACAGCAAAAGGTATCATCCAGAGATATCTCCAGCCCGAAGCATGCACTGTCACTGGGGTACAGTGGAGAGAAGGGCTGGCACCGTTTTGCAGATAAATCAGGGCTGCAGGGAGGTGACAGCTTTGGCCAGTGTCGCCCAGGAGGGCTGAGGCAGAGCCGCAGATTGAAGCCGCTGCCCCACGCCTGCCAGATAATGATTTAATTACTGCGCCATCACTCTCCAACCTTGGAAAACCAATCTTGCCTCCATGCTTTGGAGGTTTCTGCTCGATGAACACAGAGGGAAAGAAACTCATCTCGATAAAACCAAGCAACCCCATCAGCTGGAACCATCCGCAGCCAGCGGGGATTTCCGTGTGTCCACCGCAGCCACCGCAGCTGGAGCAGCTCCCTGGAAAGAGCAGGATGCACTGTGGGGTGCTGCGTACACCTGATTTTCCAAACCTTCCCAAATAATCCCCATTTCCCCCTGGGGAATGCCTCTCCATCATACTGGGATGCTGACCGTTGTAGCCGGTCAGGTCCCCAAATCCCGGCGGCACCGGAGCTCGAGGGTGGTCACAAACAATGTCCCTGCTGCAAATAGAGAGAAGGGTCAGTGGAGGGCGAGGGAGCCCACGAGCAGGCTGGTAGGGGGAATAAGGAAGGAAAGGGAAGGTCAGAAAGAGGATAATTAAGGAAATGCAGCAAAGAGGAATTATACAAGAGAGGATCAGAAACCGACAATTGGTGTCGGTACCCGGGAACATAAATCACCCGGAGTTGGGAGGAGATCGCGCGGTGCTGAAGGAAACCTGAGGGTGATGGTGGACTGATTATGAGTTTGAAATATGGCATGTTGGCAAAAAATCTGCGATGATTTATCTTCTGTCACCGGCTATCCTGGGAAGGTGGCAAGCCTTTCCCATACGGCTCTTCCG
>NW_010133594.1:0-11559 GCF_000699245.1 Pterocles gutturalis | reverse complement strand
GAGACTGAGACTCCAGCGCTGAACTGATTTCTGAGATGACCAGCCTGCGCTGGGCTGAAGATGGTCACAAATAACACAGAGAGGAGGCGGAAAAAATCGGAAATCAAAAAAGGAGATTACAGTCACGGGGAAAACAAATGCACCAAGCACAGCCTCAGCACAGGAGATGGGGGACAAGCGGAGATTTGGGTACCTGTCTGCCATTCACCCCCCTGGAGACAAACATAACCCAAGGGATTACCCAAAATTATCCTGGTGCCACAGGAAGGTTTAATAACTCAGTTTTGCAGTTCTACACAAATCCACTCGCGTGAAAGTCCAAGGTAAAAATCTATATTTTTTGCAAATATGTATATCTAAAAATTAAAAGGGGATACACATCTAAGTAGTTAGTTAGAAGATGAACTAGGTATCTGGATTAAAATATGAAGGGCTATTTGAAGATGTGCCGTGCAGTGATTACAGATGTGAGGCACCGGCACAGGCTGGGACTGGACCCAAGCACTGGGGCTGTGTGGGGAGCCAGCAAGGAGGGTCGGGGAAGGGCTGTGAGGTGCTGCAGCGATGGTGGGAGGCAAAGCAGGAGCCTGAGAAAAGCCTCGGGAGGAGCTGCTGGCAAGAAGCATAAACCAAAAATACGCAGCAGCAGCAATAGAGCAGAGAGAGGGGAAAATGGAGAAGATGATCAATACCTGAGGACTGAGACAGAGAGAGAATGTGAACAATTTTTATTCCTGATGGATGCAGCCAGGGTCCTGCTCTACAGACCCATTTTCTCTCTGGGAGTGTCGGCACGGTTGCCAAATGAACCCAATTTAAAGGAGGGCATTGCCTGCACCATCTCTCCGGTGCATCCCGCACTCCCACACGCTGCCAGCCCGGATGGGGTCCTGGCGCGGGGGCATCTCTGCAGGCTGGCCCCCCTGGGCACACAGTCCCCTCCGGGGAACGGGCATTGTGCCTCGTCCAAAACCGGTGACCCAGCGATGGCTGCGGCTGCCCGGGAAGGAGGTGAGGTCCTGTGCCCACCTCACCGCAGTTTGTCGGGACATGCAGCGCTGTACCCATCACGTGAGATGGATGCAAAGGGAATAAGGTATTTATTTCCATAAAATGATATGTACAGCCCAGGTTAAAGAAGCAGCGTCTGGAGCTGGTGGTTCTGGCTCCCTGCGGTTCATTGTCCCCAGCCTGTGGGTCCACGAGGTCCTGAGCATCCCCAAAGACAGCAGATGGGGAACAAGCATCATACTGCAGCATATAATTCCAGCATAGGATTTTTCAGATGCTGCAGCTCTCGAACAGCCCCCACACTGGTGGCAGGCTCCAGACCTCAGCTCTGGATCACACAGCTTCCAGCAGCTCTGCGCTGGTGCTGAGCCATCCTCACCAGTAGGAAAATTCCCCACATTTCCCAGAAAATTAACCTGCATCTTCCCTGCACTTCATTAGCAGCAATGCAGCACCCCAGCGCTGTCCTACTTCCCCGCGGGCTCCATCTGGGTGACACGGGGGTCAAGGGACCAGCTCCGTCCCCGTCACCGAGCGCCTCATTGGCACTGTCGGGATTAGAGCCGTGGAGTCGCAGGGTTCACGGTCCTTCGCCTGAACCAGGCTAAGCGCAGGACTCCTGCTGCAAAACAGATGGTAAGGAAAAATGATTGGAGGAGATTAATAATAATACTGATAGAAAACTGGATCGAAGGGATCAGGGCGTAACAGAGGGGCCAAACAATAATTTGATGCCTCTGCGGTAAACGAAGAGGACAGATGCTCGCTTAAATTTGGGGATTAGATTTTGCAGACCAAAGAAGATAATAAACGAAATGATTACAGTATTAAAACATCAGTGCTGCGGCAGACAAGCAGTTCAGAAAGACCCTTGTCATTAAGAGCCGGGGATGGAGGGACAGGCCCTTGGGATAGGCAGGGGTGAGTTTTAGGGCACTGCCGGCCAAGGATGCTGGTACCGCGGGATGATGTCCAGCGAAGTGCCAGCCACTGATGCTGATGCCGGTGTGGCTCCCATGCAGGTCAGATGTCGGGGATGGTCTGAGCTGGATGTGTAAAACTCTGAAGCATGGGCTGGGGTCTGCAAGTGTTTAGTGAGCAGCTTATTCGAACGCTCACGCAAGTAATAAAATACATAAGAGATGTGAGAGAGGTTCTTCAGCCCAGTGAAAACTCGTTCTTACAGAGTTCCCTGGGGCACAGGCAGAGAATCCTTCTGCCACAATTCTCCAGGGAAGTTTAGCACAGCAGACCTCTTTTTCTTCTTTTCATCTGGCCCTTGCACAATTTCAGCTTCGGTCTTTAGTAATCATGTTGTTTTAGCAGCACAGCCTACGTCCATGAAGGCAAGGTACAAGAGCATCTTGAAAGGGGGAGGACGCGTGGGGACCAGGCTGCACAGGGGGCTGGACCCCAATGGAGCTGGGGCTGGAGCTGGCGCTGGCTTTGGGTTTTTTGTGTTTTTTTCCTTGCTTTTGCCACAAGCTTTGGGTGAGGACCACTTGCCCAAGTGGGATCCTAGCCCAGCCCTTTGCAGCTCACTGCCAGGGGTCCCAGATGGCAGCGGGGGTCCATCAAGGCTCTGCAGGCTCGATAACGCCTGCCATGTCCCAGAAGATTGGTGCTGAGGTCCGGAGGGATGGCCGCTTGATCCCTGCCTTGTTCTGCGTTTTGGCCATGTGCTCGTTGTCGGTCTGGTTGGTACACTGAGGTTTAGGATAAAGATCGAGCCCACCAGGTAACAGCGAGGGCTGAAGCAGCTCAGGGCTCACTTGTGGCATATCCCGTGTTTATTATTGCTGGAATTAAACAGTTTCCCATGGAGAAATGGATAATGATGTCACTAACATACAAGGAGGGAGGAGGCAATCGCAGCAGCTCCTGACCCAGCCGTTCTCGCCCAGTTTGGGGGGCGATGCGAGGGGCTGGCACTGGGGGTCATGCCCAGGCAGCCTGAGGAGGAGGGAGAAGTGCTTTACGAGGGGAGAGCCTTCTCCTCACCCACAAATATCTAAAAACTATTAATTTTGGGCAGCAGCCAGGAAGAAATACATGAAAGGGAAATTGATTTCTATTTAAATGGTATGTTTTCATCACCTTTTTCCAGAGCGCGAACATTCATCTCCGAGTACCCGTGCTAATTGATTTCAAATGCAATCCAACACGATCGCCGCACAATAATAAATCTAGGGGCAAAGAAGGAAAAGGAAAGGGATATCGGCACGGCACGGATGGGGAGAAGGGCGAGCCGCAGCCCGGGCAGAGCCGGGTCCCCACGCTGACAGTCCCTGGGCAAGGGTTGCAGGGACCTCAGACTGTCCTAAGGACAAAAGGGACACAGCCAGCCTGCAAAAGGGGGGTTCAATCCCATCAGAGGAAGCACTCGGGGATGCAGGGGGGTTACAGCTAGTGCGAGGGTTCCTGCTAATCCATGGAAGTTCTTAGGGAGAGCAGAGATTACAAGGGAGATGGGCGCAGAACCAAAATTGGGGAACAGAACCCAGGCTGTGGGACAGGGAGAGCTGAGTGAGCATCCCTGGGCACCGCTGGGAAAAGAGGGAATTGCAGGGGCTGGGGCTCCTGGCAGCGGGTTTTCTTTTATCACGGGGTTTGTGTGCTCCCGCGCGCTTCTCGGCCGCATCGCTTGGTGTCACGCTGGGTTCCAGCGCTCTGTGATGGAAAACGCCGCACTGCGAGGTGCTGCTGAGTGGAGGAAGGTGAAAGGAGCCCTTTGAGCACTCATGGCGTGAGCCGCTCCTCTCCAGAGCGCTGTTAGTCCTCACAAGCACCTGAATTAAATTTATTGCTGGGGATATTGGCTGCAGCATCTCCCCACACAGGAGAAAAAGTAAATAAAATTTCCTTCAAGCGCATTGATCTTCACTGCCTGATGGTCAGAGAGGAGGTAAGAAATGAAAAGAGGCGACCAGCCGGCGGGTGGGATGGGGATGCTGGGGCAGGGGCACCCACACCCCCCAGCCCAGCGAAGAGGAAAAGCAGGGAGAGAGTCGAGGAGCTGGAAGGGAAACGGTAAGACCTGAAGATGAAAATAAGAGTTACGTGTCACTCAGACCCCGGCATCTCAGCATCATCTGCTGCGAGGACGCAGAGAGGAGGGTACCACAGAGGAGAGCACTCAGGGAGCAGCAGCTCTGGAAAACATCTGGCTTTTAGGTGTTTATCCTCAAATAAATAATGGAACATGCTGTGGGAAAATGGGCTAATGGAAGCCCTGGCTGAGTGTGACGGCGGTGGGTGAGAGGGAGGCGAGCGGCTCCCGGCTCAGCCTGGGGCACTTGTGGGTGGAGATCGCCGTGCTACAGCCTGTTGCGGGACTCATGGCTCAGAAGGATGTGGGGAAAGTGGGGATTGAACAGAAAATAGCCATAAAAACCACTTGCAAGCCAAAAATACACGGCACAGAAACCAGCTAAAAGAACCTAAATGCTGAGCTTGTCAAGGAAAGATGCTCTGGTGACAGAATATGGGAACTTCTGCAGGAAAAAGCGATGGAATAACAAGATGACTTTAACCTGAGGGTGGTCACACAAAGAAAAGCCCCAAATTAAAGCCATGGGGACAAACTGCAGAAGGGTCAGTGGCTCTGGTGGCTTCTTCCAGGCTGGACGCCCTTCCCCACAGACCCACTGCACAGGACAAGTGATGGGACACGTGGTAGGATTAACGCGTGAGATTCAAAGACCTTTTGTAAATGAACAATCCATGAACTTCGATACGGCGTCGTCATATGAAAGCTCGATAGCAATATTCATATTGAGTTATCTCCCGATTCATGCTGCCCAAGATTGACTGCTTTGACTTGCATTTCAGTCTGAGCTGTTCCATACATCCTTGGGAAGCAGATGTATGTAGGAACAGCCCAGAATTGAGATTATTCTGCACATTTTCTGTTCTTCTGCACTCCGTCTTCCGCTGCCTCCAGATGAAGGTCCTGTAACCTTGCCAGGGAAAGGGTTAAAGCTCAAAGGAAAAACAAAAAAACAAAACACCAAACCACCCTGATCACTGCTACCACAATTAAACCCAGAAACAGTTGAAACGCTGCTATTGCTGCAGCTGGGACCGTAAGCAAAACAAACCCAGCAAAATAATGGCCAGCGGCCAGTCGGAGAGCATGGAAAGCCTATTGATCGCAACGGGGTCTCTTTGCTGTGCAGCAGAGTGATCTCAGAAGGACGGAGCTTTGGGCAATTTCTAGCAAACAATGTGCTGCACACCGTTGTTTGTGGATCCTGGAGATCAAGCCGGAGCATCCCAGTTTCACTCGTGCACGCTTGGTTAAGATCACGCTGGTAACGAGGAGCTGGGCACTGCCAGAGCGTGTCAGTTTGCTTTTTTGGTGCACAAACACTTTGGGTTTATTTGCCATAAAACGTAGGTTGGGTGGGGGGAGGGAGGCCAGGCAGAGGTAAGCACAGACCCCTCGGAGCTGCCGCCGTGCCGTGGGGCTCTGGGGACGCAGCATGGTGCAGCAGGAGCAGGGGCAGCCCGAAAGGTTGCCTGTGGTTGAAAATAAAATCCTTATCCTCCGGTTCACGTGAGAACTGGGAATAACAAGGACTGAAGCTGCTGAGCCCGTCAGTACAGCCCCATACCCACCAGTACAGCCTCATACCCCCCAGTGCAGCCCCATATCCACTGGCATGGCCCCTTATACCCATCAGTACAGCCCTATACTGACCAGTACAGCCCCATACTCACCAGTGAAGCCCCATAGCCCCCAGGACAGCTCCATACCCACCAGTACAGCCCCATAGCCCCAGTACAGCCCCATACCCACCAGTATGGCCCCATATCCACTGGCATGGCCCCATACCCACCAGTACAGCTTCATACCCACCAGTACAGCCCCATATCCCCCAGTACAGCCCCATATCCACTGGCATGGCCCCATACCCACCAGTAAAGCTTCATACCCACCAGTACAGCCCCATATCCCCCAGTACAGCCCCATATCCACTGGCATGGCCCCATATCCACTGGCATGGCCCCATACCCACCAGTACAGCTCCATACCCACCAGTACAGCTTCATACCCACCAGTACAGCCCCATATCCCCCAGTACAGCCCCATATCCCCCAGTACAGCCCCATATCCACTGCCACGGCCCCATACCCACCAGTACAGCTCCATACCCACCAGTACAGCTTCATACCCACCAGTACAGCCCCATATCCACCAGTACAGCCCCATATCCACTGGCATGGCCCCATACCCATCAGTACAACCCCATACCCACAAGTACAACCCCAAACCTGCCAGTACAGCCTCACACCAGAACAACAGACATTGTTTAAAACATGTTCATGGCTTCGCACCACAAGTCAGCACGGAGCCAGCACAAATTTATGGCAACAAGCAGCAGAGGCACTAAAACACAGGGTGAAAATGCAGGTGTAAGTGTCATCAAAAAAGAAAAAAAAGCCCAGATCAGACATTCACACTGTTTTACATCCTCTTTGTCAATAGAGGGAAAAGTCTCTGAAGTTTGACAGTTAATTTTTATACTCTACTGTGGATGTGGTGGAAAGTACAAGTCAACCAAAGACAACCTCAGGAGAAGTGTATAAAATACATGTAAATCACCAGATAAAAACTCCAGCTTGATCTGTGCACCAGGAACAAGGTTCTGCATTTTCTGCAAAACCAGTGATCCATTCCAGCAGTTAGCTCCATGACAGCAAAATCTGAGCATCCACCATCCCCATGGGGCTGCTGTGGGGCAGTGGCACCATCCCCGGGCTGAGACGTCCTGGTGGGACAGCTGCAGGGTCCGAGATGCTCTCAGTGCACGTGCTGTGCCAGGAGCAGGTTTCCCTGCGGATGCTCTGAGCTGTTTGGAGGGATGATGTACCAGCCAGGCTGTGTTTGGGACCGAGACACACGAGAGGTTGTCCAACGGGGCTGGTAGCCGGTGCCTTGAAAAAAGGAATAAAAGCAACAAATCAAACTGGAAATACAATTAAAAGCAGCATGCTCCATGGCCCAGTGAGGATGGAGCTTGCCTGTGGAGGGCAGGATGGGACATCAGGGTCCTGCCACCGTGGCCACCGCCCCGGGGACAGCAGCACCCTCCCCTAGGTCCGTATGCCAAACTGTCCCATAAAATTGTCGTCAAATTGTAAATGAAATAAAGTTTCTGAGCCATGGTGGAGCAAGGCAGGGCTGTTGGGAAGGGGCAGGATGGGCAGGGAGGACGTGCTGCCATGCCTGGGGACAGCAGTTCACAACTGCTAACCTTCCTGGCACCCATACACCGGCTCAATGAAAATGGTTGTATTATTTATACTATTTACTTGAGCTGCTGATCTGAAGGATCTTGTAGGCAGAATGCATCTGTCCATACAAGCAAGGCTGTCAGCAGCATCACCAGCCCCCGGTCCCCGGTGCCAGCCCCTCGGGCATCCCCAGCATCGCACCCACCACCTTCTGCCTTGCGGGTAACAAAAAGAGATTTCTCTGCGAGTTTAGAGGTTGTGAATTTGATAAACTGTCTCATATTTCTAAATGAAAAAATGATACTTCATATCTCCTACACCAGCCAGCGTGGGGCTGGTTTGCAGTAATATATGCCTTCCTTAACACACGGCTCGCCAGCCTGGGCCAGCGGCTGGATGAAGAATGGAGTAGCAGGCAAAAGGTTAATAGAGCATTGGTCCTTTTTTAATTGAAAAAATGACTGAGGGACCATGTAGCAGACCGAGCAGTAATATTATTACAGGCTGTAAGTACTGTTCCAGAGACTTTACTGTTCACCGGGGAGCAGAGTAACAAGCAGCGGGCTGTGCCTCTGCCTCGGCAGGAGCGCGGGCTCGCTCGCACACTGGTTCAGAACCAGCCTGCCTTTGGAAACAGAGATGATTTCATAAATATTTGTCTTCTTTTGCAAACTTTGCATGTGGCATGGTCCATCACCGGCAAAACCGATTCCTCCAAATCACGCCTGGGCAGCATCGCACCCCATCGGCGTCAGCGAATGATGGGGCTTGGGGCTGGGCTGTGGGTTTGCGGGGTGAGAGGATGCTCCTGGTGCCTTCTGACCCCGCGTGTTCGGCAGCACCGTCCTGGGTGTCAATCAGCATCTCTGTATCGATCTCAGGTGAACTACAGCGATTGGCATCGCCTGCGGACTGGGGTCCCGTGCCCTCCCCAGCACTGCCCATCCTCACTGCCATGGGTACACCACCAGGAAGGGGCTTGATTTGCACAGGCCAAGTGGAATCACTTCATTTTTCTGCCATGAAACAATTACGAAGCTTTTATACACCAGGCTTATCAGGCTTGATATGTCTCATAGAGCAGAAAAAAACCACAGTGGAAAAATCACAGCGCTGCAGACCCCTGCCTGAGCCCAGTCCCACAGGAGATGCTGGAGCATGGTCCTTCCCACGGGTGCCCAGGTTGGCGGCTCACGGCACAGACCTATCACTGTGCCCCTATATGACACTTACAGGTGACTGTGCCCATAGGTGACGCTGCACAGGCTGCACGAGGTGACCCTGCTGCTAACACTGGAGGTTTCTCCCCCAGCAGTTGGTCTGGGACCCCCAGGGAAAGTCTGCGTGCACCAGCAGAGGAACCGAAGGTAATAAACGCAGCCAATAACATGGGGAGAGCTCTCCGAAAACCAGCAAAAATTGGCCTGGAGACTAAAACCACCCTGCAATCCTCCAGGGGAAGGATGCTCTGACAATAAATACGAGATGGAACTTGTATAAATTCTGGCAGTAAATTATAATGTATGTACATGGATGCAGCAGGAAGGCAGAGGGTCGTGGTCTGCTGGGCAGACACCCAGGGCTGGGATGTCCCCATCCCCGCCGCCCCATGGCAAATAGCAGTGATGGGGGGGGTCAGTGCTGCACAGGAGGTGGCTAATCGGGGTATCCAGCCCTCGAGACTAATTGCAGGGGTCAACACTGTGGGGTCCCACAGCAGAGGCTGTAACGGGGGGTCCGAGGGTGTGGGCAGGGCTGCTGGATGAGGAATTGCTGTCGGAGCGCTGTGGCATCCCCAGGAGCCCGATCGCGGGCGGGTCGGAAGCGCGGCTGTCGAACAGGTTGTGTCGGGACTTTGGGCTGGGGAGGATTGATGCTGCGGAGGAGCAGCTCTATCCGTCATCTGTGAAAAGCCTCATTTACAGAGAGACACGGGGAGGAAAGGCAATCAGCCCGCAACCTGCTAAGCTGGGAATTTATAACAGCTCATCCCTCTGCTCAGCAGGAGACACAGCAATGGGAGCAGCCCTGGGAGCCATGGGGACCCTGGGGACATCCTCCCACCAGGGATCTGCTGTCCCCCAGCAGCCCCCCTGGAAGCTGTAATTCTGGAGAGTGAAAAAAGGCTATGGATTTCCTAACCAGCCCCAGCTGGGAGCACCTCTGTTAGGAATATACCTTCCTGTCCCCAGTGGGAAAAAGGGAAATCTCATGGTATAAAAGAAGGAAAAAAGAACAAGTCCCTAGAAAACCGTGGCCATCCCCTCGCTGCTGGGTGACAGCCTGGCGACAGGCACCGATGCTCAGGGGAGATACAGGGGAGCGGGAGCAGTCAGCCCACTGCCCTGGAAAACCCCGCGGGGATTTCAGATTTTTACCATTTGTGAATATTTGCTGGCGATGGATGGTTAAGGTTGCACAGGCGCCCGCGTTAGCAGAGCCCACGCTCACCCCGTGCTCGGGTCCCTCTGTGATGGACCCCAGTACAAAGCCCTGACAGAAGGATGGATGGCTAACATCATCATCTCTGCTGCGTTTTCCTCCCCCGTGGAGGATGAGCTCCAGTTACTCCCATCCATCTCGCCCTTTCAAGCCATCTTCATTCTGCAATTTCCCCTCACCCCGAAAAGAGTAAAAAAATTGATCCGTCTCTTTCCAGTTTCAGATGGGGAGAGGGAAGGAGCCCGGGGAGAGGCAGAGGATGCCTTTCACCTCCCTTAGCACGCACCTCTCCGTGTGGATTGCCACCAATGCCAGGATTGTCACCAATATCAGGATTGTCACCGACACCCATATTGCTGCCAGTGCCAGGATTGCCACCAACACTGGCAACCCAGGCAATGCCAGAGCTGCTCCACCTGCTCCATCTTTCCGTTATTTCTGCATTTCAGTGACATTCCTGCACCATATTGACATGTACCTGCAGGAAAATTATTGATCCAGTGGAAATCATTTTTTCCTTTAAAAAATAAGGAAAAAAACCCAAATAAATTAAATTTAAAAATAAGCACATTCCTCTAGCAGTCACTCCTGTCTGTGCTGGGGGACAAACCCTGATGGGTACAAGCACTTGAAGAGCTCCATCGCATCCCAGCTCCGTTGCATCCCAGCTCCGTCGCATCCCAGCTCCATCGCATCCCTGCTCGATCGCATCCCAGCTCCATCTCATCCCAGCTCCATCACATCCCACCTCCATCACGTCCCAGATCCATCGCATCCCAGCTCCATCGCATCCCAACTCCATCGCATCCCAACTCCATCACATCCCAGCTCCATCGCATCCCAGCCCCGTCGCTGGGCACTGGGACAACCTGGCGAGAGGAAAGGGGACCGGTCAGGAGCCCGCAGCAGCAATGCTCCCAAGGCAGGACCGGGGAGCAGATCCATCCCACGGGATGACTGAAGGCAGAGCCAAATCCCTGGGCAGTCCCCAGCCCCTCCTGGAGTGTAAAGGTCAAACACACACCAGCCCAACATCCTAAAGGCAGATGTCTTTGCCACAGCTTGGTTACTCTTACCCTAAATTTATGCTATAATATATCACTACTGTACCCCGTGCTGTACCTGCCAACAAATATGATTTTCAGTGCCATGCAGCAGGCATTTAATTACTGGAGACACGGGCTTAATGGTGTTTGTGTCATGGGAGTGAGCGGTACAGATGTGTCTCGGCTCACAGAGACTGAAATGCTACTTTGGAACTACCTCTGCTGATAATAGGTAATTTTACAAAAATGGTTAAATGAATCGGATTCAAACAAGGTCTGATCAATAGATCCAAAAGAAACAATGCCCAATATCATGAGCTATTGTGCAGCACTGATGACTACCATGACAATGGGAATAGCAAAGACAAATGCACACCTTTTCCTCGGTTATTACTTTAAGCCTTTTATTATCATTATTATGGCTGATTAAAAATACCATTAATCAGATGCTAAACAGATTAAACCCTATGAATTAATTTTCTGGAAATAAGTAAGACAAACATTCTGTGCAGAGCTCATCTAATGAAATAGAAGCCGTTTATCTGCAAAATTAGGGCTTGCGCATATCTGAGATTCAGCTGGAAAGATCCGCTCCTGCTTGGGGACGGCGGGCGCGGGCTGGAGATGCCGCTGATTTTTTACCCATTCTAAGTAAAAGAAAGCTCTTGCTCTAAGTAATCTATGATTCATTACGCAAAGAGCTCATTAGCTAGGGCTAGAAAATAAAATTACGGTCATTTCAGGAATAATTCCCTGATTTAGTGGTTAAGAAGAGGAGGCTGCAGGAGGGAGGAAGCGTGTGCCGCCCAACGGGATGGCG
>NW_010133593.1:0-300 GCF_000699245.1 Pterocles gutturalis | reverse complement strand
TGGAGCAGAAGGTAATAACACAAGGTGAGGTCCACTGCCTAAGAGGTGTCCAACTAAGAGCCCCGTGACCGCGGCTCTGAGAGATGCACCCCCTTATCGTACTCCCCCTGCGTACAGACAAAAACCGCAGTCAGCAAGCGGAAGGGTTAGTGCAGCAGCAACGGGGCCAGCACACACGCACACACCAGCGCCGGCACGAGGGGTGCGAGCACATGCCAAGGTGCAGAGCCTTCCGCCAAGCCCCCTAAGGGGGGTTGGGGCTTGGGCCATCACACCCACAGCCCGGCTCCCGCCGGCCAA
>NW_010133592.1:147905-149998 GCF_000699245.1 Pterocles gutturalis | reverse complement strand
GTGGGGGGCACTTTGTGTAGCTAATGAAAGAGTCTGATGCATGTTTCTATGCTGTATGAACTTTGTGTCAAAAAAAAAAATCGGAACCATTTCAAAGAGAATACTTACTTTCTTCCTACAAGCTTCACTTCTGACAGTTGCCATGGGAACTCAGCCCACTCAGCAGCCTATCACGTGTTTGTTTTGTTAGTAGTAGTAATATTAGCATTATTCGTGGTACAAGAGACTGATCATTGCTACCATTTATGTTCAAATAACCCTTTACTGTAGTATCATTGATGGTGATGTGTGCCTGTGCCCAGTGCTGTCTGGATAAAGAACTGATGGCAAGTGTGCCATTGGTCCTGAGCGGTAAAGAGAAACCTTTCCTTCATTAGGAGATGATCTATTTGCCTGTTGCTGTTGGGTCCTGAATCCCTGTGCTAAGAGGGAGGGGAGTGAGCTATGAATCTCAGATTGTCATCTGAGCAAATCTGATACCGGAGCCACAGAAAAGGAGAAACGAGAGCAGTGGGGAGGTGGAAGTGGGAGTGAGTATTGTAAAAGCAATAGAGCTAATGGGGAGAGTCGGAGGACTGAGGAGGAGAAGATTAATACTGAAGGGTAATACTGAAGGGAAAGATCCTGCACTGAAGTGCAGTTTGTCATGCTGTTTGCAGATCTGGTCACGCACTTTGCAGATCTGCTCATTGGCCATAATAAATTGAGCATGTGATACGTCATGTCTGGACGAGCTGATCCCTTTGCAAGTGACAGCCACAAAGACCTCTTGTTAGCACAGGAGGACTTGAATAAAAAGGCAAGTTGAAGTGAAAGATGGTAAACGAACTGTCTCTGAGCAGCAGAATAAAGGTTTATGTCAAGTTGGATTGTGTGCTTTCTAGAGAGACAGAGAAACAGAGGACAGGTGGGTAGCTGAGCACTCTCCATCTTTCTAACTATGGTGATAATGCTGTCACGGAGGTCACTTCTGTGCATAAAAGATGTGGGTAGTGCAGTCTACATTTACAGGAAAATTTGGGAGAGAACAACTTTCAGAATTAATCCACCTTTCAGGGAAGTGTGAACTATTCTACCTTGATGAGTGGTGTTTCTTCCCTAATGTCCAGACGTCTGCAGCCACATGGCAGAGGAAAAGGTTCAGGGATGAGAAGTTTGAAATTTAGGAGTCTTCTGCATTTTGTAGTCACCAGGATCTGATGTGGTAGACTTCTAATCCAGCCTGTGCCCCCAAGTACTTACCATTTTCACATGGGAAGATCTTCCCCAGTTGTGAGGATCATCTATATACATGCGAGTGGATGAGTGATATCTGTATATATGGGATAAGACAGAGAGAAAACACCAGTGAGTTGACATATGTGCCTTTCCCATCTCTTCTGCCAGTTAGAAAGTGGAAGAGATGTATTTATTCCAAAGACCCAAAGCCATGCTAATAGCACAGGCAGAAATAAGCTGTACTTAGTGGTTGCCAATGATTCCTGAGCTCATGCTCAGGCACAACAGCATGATACGTTGGGAGATGGGATGTGTTTTCAGGCCTCATCAAACCAATTACAAGCCTCTTATCCTGCAACAACTTTTCCGGTTGTTTGCAAACCATTTTTGGTATCATCAGCGTGATAGCCATGAAAATAACATCACTCATGAAACGTGTCTTACTAGTTTGCCAAAGTCTTCCCAAGGAGAAGCCCACGATCTCTTAAAATATTTGTCAAGGCATTACGCCCTGAAATGGCCACAGATAGATCCCAAATTTCCTTTGCTTTTTTGTGGAAATAGGAAAGTCTGTGGTAGTGACGTGTTGATTCAAAAACTCTGGTAGCATCGGTGTTATGGGATACATAGGCTGGGATTGGATTTTTGGATTTTTCCCCTGGATTTGTTAGCCATCACAGCATCATGTTTGTTGTTCTCATGCTTGGTAGAGTTCCCAGTGTTGTCAGATTTCCCAGCTGAGACTGAAGCAGTGTTGAATACATTCTACCATCCAGAACAACATGGGATGCTCCAGAAGAACCTCACTTCCAGAAAGACCAGCTGGACCTCTGCACTGCTCCAAGGTAGCTAGCTGTGACTTCAAGGTTACCAGC
>NW_010133592.1:121724-147895 GCF_000699245.1 Pterocles gutturalis | reverse complement strand
AGTTTTTTGCCAGTAGCTCTTCATAAGGACAGCAGAGGGGATCAAAGACTTGAACATCAGCAGCATGGATCCTGCTCTAGATCATGCATCCTGCAATAAGATCATTCAGTTACTCCTTGTCTCAAATTCACATTAGTGCTTCTTGGGGCTTTGCCATAGTTACTAATCAATAGCCATGCTAACAAAAGTCTCCTCTGTCTGGCTAAGGAATGTACTGTCTTTGTTTTTCTTTCTTTAAGCCACAAACCAGATTATTAAAGTCTTTTTTTTTTTTTTTTTTTTTTTTTTTTTTTTTTTTTTCTGTGGCAGGGGAGCTTTTACACATAATTATACCCACTATTCAATTTGTGTCAAGTGATATTCCCAGGTATAAATCTCCCTGCTTTTGTTCCTGCAGAATAAAAAAGAAACCTGAGCAGGGTCAATGTGGTGTTGAGCTTTAAAATACAAAATACTTAGGTTTCCTGAAGGAAACGCTTGCCAAATTTGATGACGTTGTGTTGCTCTCTTTCTAAAAGTCTGTTGTTTGATGCACATGATTCCTCTGGTAGTTTTTTTTAGGGAAATGTAGGAACAGAGACAACTAGACACCTTTTGCAGTGCACTATTGAGCAGAAATATTTTTAACTAGGTTTCTAAAAGCAAAGGTTGTGCCATCAGCCTAAACCAAAGGATCTCAGCTAACTGCAGGTATCTACAGGTGGGCATCACCATCTGAATTTGTAATCCAACTCTTTTTCTCCCAAGGGGGAAGAGCTACTTTGAGGGAAACATCCATCTGACTTATCCTAGATATCTGCTTTAGAAGACAAGGTCACGCCAGAAGCACCTGTTTCTTTCCATAGCCTACAAAGTAATCTAGACCACTAAGTCACAAGGAAAGGTCTACTCTGCAGACCTCCAACAGCAAGTGAAGAGAGTAGGTATTCCAAGTGCAAAGAGGATCATTAATAACTATCTCACTCATTAATACCAATCTCACTTGATCACCGCTTCATCCAAATTGACCTTGATCAACTCTGCTGCAAATCACATTTGGTTGGACATTGGCTGCAGTCACAGTAGATGAACTTATGATAGCATTGTTGGATAGAAATTTGAAGATGCTTATAGGAGGTAATTTTTTTAATTAAAAAAAAAAAAGAGAAAGTGTTGTGTAAGAATGACTGATGGATGCATGGCTCTTCTAAGTGTTCATCTAGACGGATGACACAGATAACTACTGGCATATGTCCACATATGAAATGAAGAACAGCTGAAACTGTTACCCATGGAGATTGTCCTGGAGAAGCCATATCTCTTAAACAGGCTGAACGACAAATAACTGTCACGCAGTAAGCCTAACTGGAACCTTCCTTAAGGCAAGGGTGGAGGAAGCTATGGAAACTTATTTAATTAATCAAGTGGTCCACTTTATAACTAAACCAAAAGCAGGAAAACAATTATCTGGGTAACTGATAGTTAGAGGTTATTCTTTTAATTACTTTGTTCCATTCCATTTTTAGTTGTGATGCACTAGATGAGATGAGTGAGATATAAGGCTTTGCTACGTAATTCTAAACTAGAGAGTCCTGGATTATCTCCACTTAATGGTGAAAATTACAGAGAGGGCGAGAAAGATGTGTGTACAAAGCTCTATTCTCACATACACACACTTTTTATTCTCCATTCCCTGCAAACACCATTAAAACAAAGTGCTCTGCGTGTGAAACAGTAGAGCATTAAAAAGCCATTAATCATTGCTTTATACTCCTTGCTGCTAGATGTTAATTTCAATTTACCATCACCTATTCAGTTCCCCTTCAGCGGAGTGGCTGGCACTGTTCCTAAAAGCCAGGACAATGAGGGAAGGGGGAGAAAGTCACCTCAGGCAGAGATAGGGGGACGTGGAGGGTGAAGGAGCTCCCTTGGGACACCATTCTTCTCTTCACTCTCTTCTCTGTATTTACATTGGGAATCAAATTGTCCAGATGGAGGGGCTTTCAAACTCTACTGAAGGAGACAATAACATTCCCCAGCTGTTCTCTCTTTTTTCTTTTTTCTTTTTTTTTTTTTTTTTTAAAAGAAGGGAGAAGAAAATTGCTGATTAATCATGTCTGGCCCACGGGGTAACAATTATCATCATGTTAATTGGGGAAGATTTGATAGTGAGGAAATAAGGAGAAGACAGCCTGGTTTCCTGCCAGCCAGTTTCCACCTTATGTGGAGATGTGGGTTGTGGGGACAGAGTTACATGCTAGCCATGTAGGGAGGGTCAAGACTAAAGCCACCCCACCAGCCTTGCAGGTGAGGGAATGGTGAGCTTCAGTGGGTTTTCCTTTATGTTGGATCCCACCTTGTTCCTCCTGGGCTATTGGAAAAGCTGGAAGTGACAATGGTCCTGGTTGAAATGTCTCACTGCAGTGCTGGAAGGGAACTGGGGTGATGGATCAGTCTGGGTCCATGAGGTGAGGTGTTATCAGATGTTTGAGCTTGCTTTCTCCTGATATTTGACATCATGCATATTAAGTCATGGTGTAAGGGTTTGCAATGTCTGGTCATGACATGAAGGAGCTGTGGCATTGGGCTATCATAGGAAGAAGAAAACTTCATTGAACTGTATTTCTTTAATACCAAAGCACAGTTTTGGTTATTCTTAGAGTATCTACAAGTTCTGTTGCCTGTCCTCACCATCCCGCATTCCCTTAGGGACACTTTGCTCAGAGGATTAACTTCTTCTTGAGGTTATAGGGTCTTATGATGGGGTTCAGTTTTCCCAAAGCAGGTATCCTGGTTTTCTCTATACTGCAAGACGAACTCCAGGCTTGTAAGCAGGCAGGAACACATGGAGTTGTATGAGAGTTCCTCTCCACATAGCTGGTTCCAGCCCAGCCACAGCATGACCATAAACTATTCACTCTGTGTTTAGGAAGGCTTGAACATGGCACTGAGATGTATCCCACTATCTCCCATCACAGAAGAAGCAAAACCCTTACAGGTCTTCTGGAATCCCAGAATATAAAGGTTCCTATATTTATAGTGGGTCTCATCTCAAAAGTGACAGTGACAGTGCAGTGAGCAGGTAGACCAAGGAGGACAAGATCTGTATCTTGATCTGTTGGGAAGAAATGTTTTCCTGTGAGGGTGGTGAGGCAGTGGCCCAGGTTGCCCAGAGAAGCTGTGGATGCCCCATCCCTAGAGGGGTTCAAGGCCAGGCTGGATGAGGCTTTGGGCAACCTGGGCTAGTGGGAGGTGGCCCTGCCCATGGCAGGGGGTTGGAACTCGATGATCTTTAAGGTCCCTTCCAACCCACACCATTCTAGGATGCTATGTATGTTCAGGGGATACAAGCATTCCCTTAAGAGGAAAAAAGCTTCCCTGAATTCCAGCTCTGGCTTCTGCTGGACTATGTATGGGAGTAGCCAGTGACATTGACAAAATATTTGGTGCCAGTGAAGCTATGCTGTTTGGCAGCAGGGTATGTCATGCCTCTCAATGTGTTACTTTCAAAGCTCAATGCCAGAGTATGTGTTTTATGACCTGGAGCATGACAGAAACTCGTCTGAGTGAGCAAGACGTGTTGGGACAGCATTGGACACATTTCCTGCAGCATGTGCATCATGTCTCTCTGGAGAGCATCCCAGTGAAATTGTCCTGTCAGCCTGCCCAGTTTTTCTGCCTGCAGTGAGCCACTGGGTCACTCTGGAAGCGAGCCCAGAAGCACACATGTGGGATGGATGCCCAAGAGACGAGGCACTTTGAGAGGCGAGGCAGAGCCCCCACTTGGCTGTTCGCAGGCTCTGCTCAAGAAGGAAGAGCTGAAGCAGGTCTCTATCTCCAGGACCTCCTCCTGTGAGCATCTCTTCACATCCGACAGATGGGTCCGGCATGGCGCAAAACCAATCAGAAATAGCTTTGGCGCATCTCCCTGAGTGATTTCAGACTGTGCTTTCTCTGGCCATGTGGCCAGGCTGGAAGAACTGTTGGAAAAAGTCAACTCTGAGCCTGCAGAGCCAGGATCTCATTAAGCATGGCAAAGAGAAGCATGGAAAACAAATACCTGGCACCACAATTTCTCTTTAGCAAGAAGGGCACAGATTTGGGTCTAGAGGCAAACACAGTATTTGCAACAGATCCTCCCACTTGTCATGCCCTGGTGCTGATAGAAGGTCTCATTAAAGTAATCAGCTGTGGAGATGACACTATCTGGGTTCTCAGCTTAGGCTCAGAGTTGGTATCGGGGTCTCTGAAATAGGCAGGCTTTGAGGGTGCTGCAGTATGCATGAGCAATAATAGGGGTCTCCTATTAGCACTGACCTTTGGGGAAATGAAATTGAAGAGAGCGGAGAAGAAATAAAAAAATAAATAAATAAAGTCCAAGCCAGTGGAATGTCTCTTGCTTTGCCTGGTTTGTTCATCACTCCCTGCTTCCTTATTTATTGTTTATTTATTTACTTGGAGGCAAGGTGACCTTCAAAGCTGCTGCTTGTCACTTAGCAGCCTCTTGGTTGCAAGTTGCATGTTAATTCTGGCTTAGACACTGAAACAGAATGTCCTAGGCATACTGCGGTGGAATCTGTGCCTCTCATTTTCTCGGCTATTTAAAAGCAGGGGTCCGCTTTGGGTAGCCAGGCTGGATTTGCAGGACTAAATGGTAAAAGGGCTGTAGGGAACATGTGGGCCTGATGATACAAACTCCCCTCATTTTTATTCCACCTCAGCCCACTCATCGAAGGGATGTTATGACTGTCTGGCATAGAGGGACTGTTTGCAGCTCCCATGGCAGATGTGGAAATGTTCTCTTCCTCCAAACTCGATCTTTGCAGAGAGCAATCATCCATCTCCCACTGATTCGATGCTACAGGGTTTATTTTTATTTTTAACAGTCTGTAAAACCCGGCATCTTGCCTCCATCCTTTCTCAGCTTTTAGGGAAATCCATGCAGGTCTTCAAGGTGAGTTTATAACCTCCAGAGCAGCAAGGTCACCTCAATGCCAACCACAAATGCATCCAAATTGTGTCTGTGGAGAATGATCTACAGAGTGACTATACTCAGAGTGGCATGATGAAAGGAGGGACTTCCAGGGCAGGAGCCAAAGGAAAACATCAAATGTCTGTGTATTTGTCCCACTGCCAAGATGACAGCAATGATTTGTTGGCAGCCGTACACTTCAAGCCAGGACCTTGCAAGCCAGGCATCTTGTGGCAGGGTCTACAGTGTGCCCTGGACACATCCCATTTGGGACACTTGCCTCTGTTTCTTTATTATTCTAAATAAATTCAGTGTTCTGCTTGGTGTCCCAATTAATGCACCTTGCCCTGAAGCAGGGGCTGACTCTGGGTCATTCTGAACAAATAATAACATTTCCCTGTGCTGGTAGACAAATGCCATACTTCACCCAGAGATTAAAATTTTTTCTGGGAGTGAAAACTTATCACCCTGGGTCTCACTTGCACAAACAGAAAATTTTTGCTTCTTTGAAAAGCAGAGGAAATGAAGGCAGGAAATGAAGGCAGGCAAAAAAATAAAGGCAGGAAACTAGTTTCTTGAAGAGGAGGGGTGTGAAGGGTATGAAGTCTTCCTTTTCTAACCTTAGAAATTAATTGTGGTGAAAATTGTCCCAAACAATGGAAACATTTCCTTCAAGATATAGGTGCCCCTTTTGTGAACACGCAACCTTAACGTGGCAAACCCTACCCACAATTTAGGATGAACAGCCCTCTAGGAGGAGCTCTTCCTTTCCCTTGGCAGCAGGATCTGCTTCAAAGCTAAGAACAGACAGATGTAATAAGGGAAAAGGAGCTCTACACCGAACAGTAGAAAAATGTGTTACCCCAGATGAATGGCGACACAGACACAGGCTGGTTTCAGCTAAGCACTGATTTCTAACCAAGATCTTGAGAGCCTACTGCTGATACAGACATAGAGGGAGTCTCCAGCAGAAAATCAGACAATTTTTGGTGTCTCTGCTGACTATAGGACAACCCTAGTGACTAGGTTCCTACCAGAGGCACATCAGCTCCATGCCTTGAGTTAGACGATCCCAGGGCATAGAGAGTGCTCTCTGCAAAGGTTTGCTTTTCTGAACAGAGAAAGCTTGGAGCATGGGCAGGAGAGGGACAGCCTGTGCTGGAAAACAGCAATCCTGAGACAGCCAGGCCAGTCCAAGGATTTGAAGCAAGGTCTTAGAACAATGCCCTAAATTCACCAGAAGAGCTAATGCAGTCCTTGGATGCATAAACTGGAGCATGTTGAGTTAGATGAGGCAAGATGAGACAAGACTTTTTTTTTTTCATTTTTATTTTTTTTTTCTCTATGTATGGAGGAAATGGGGAGATCCAGTTCTGCTATCCACGCCTGCAAGGGAACATCCAAGGCTTGGAGAGACATCAGAAGAAAGAAACAAAAATTACTCACAAGTCTGGAGGAAAATCTCTGACCAGGAGACATTTCAAACACTTATCCTGTTCAGTTTATAAGAATTAAATTTTCAATAAAAATGAAGTCTGAGGTACATCCTTATGGAGATGAAGGAATTTCAGAGAGGGGAATGAAGAAAATGCATAACTCCAGCCAGGATGGAGGAAACAAAGAATAAGGTGAAACATGCTGGAACAAGCTCCCAAGGAAACTCGTGGATTTTCAGTCTCATCAGAACAAGCTCTGGAAATTAGTTCAACACAAGGAACTGGACTCTTGACGAGAGCAGGTGGAGAAAATCAAGTAGATTATGACATAAAGGTAATATTAAATAAATTTAAAGTCCCTAGTTAATTTTAAGCTTATAAATCTGTGAAATGAAGGTAAGGTTCACGCCAAGAGCCCTTTCCAGGTTTTGGAGCAAGATAGAAACTGTCTGATCATATTTAAAGCTCCATCACTCCAGAAAGTTGAATTTTGCAGCCCTACTCTGATAAAAACAGGGGATAAATGATTCCAGGCCTGCAAAGTGAATAGGATGGAGCCAGTAGTAGATGCAGAAGTGGAAGAGAGTCCTGGAAACTAAGCTGTGCTGCTACTGCTATCAGGAATAAGCACAGCAGTTCTTTTCCTGGCAGCAGCTACACCGATTCCAGGAGTTACTGGTGTCCGAAACTGAGTGAAGGACATGACTTCACAGAGCCCTGGCTTGGGCAGTGCAGGCAGGGGTGTGTTTTTATCTGCTATACAATCACCTCCTTCATCTATTCCTAGGGGTGGTCCTGGCAGTCGAGAGTTGAGCTTAGTTTTCACCCCCTGCCTTTCCTAGATTTCAAATAGGGGGGGTTTAGCTTGGACCTTCCTATAGGGTTTTTGTTTGGTTAGTTGGTTGTTTTTTGTTTTTTTATTTCTAAATCACCAGTTCCTCTCTCTTTCTCACAGATGCATCTTCTTCTCCCACCTCCACTGGCTTGCAAAGATCTTGTAATACCCCTGCAGCCCTGCCAGGCTCATCTAAGCCCTTATGATCTGCTGTCAGAAATTATAAAGACGTTCCCAATTTCCAGGCTGAGCAGCCAGGATCACATTTGCAATCAGTTTTAATCACAAGTGTAACTGAGTGGATTGCAAGTGATAAGCCCCGTCTGCAGACAGCTGTGATGTAATAAATATGACAGTTCAGAATTGGGTCTGAAGGTTATTTTTGGGGAAGGCAGAGAACCACAAAAGTAGACTGAGTGCAGGGGAAAAAGAGAAAGATAAAAAGAAGCCAGTGCTTCAAACTCACACTGCTAAGAGATCCCCTCCCTGCCAGACAAGACAAGCTTAAATAATCAAAATTAATTTGTGGGGGAAGGCAGCCACTCAAAGAGAATTCAAACAGGTGACCACAGCTGGCATGAAATTTCACAGGATGAGAAGGCAAGAGGGCTGAAATGAAATAGCTACCAGCTGTCCCTGCCTTCATGAGCCTGGAGGAAGAGAGACCTCTTTTCTCAAAATAATCGGATGCTGAACGCATAAGAAACAGCCCTTTGGAAGAATGGCCAGGAAAAAATCACCTGTAAGCAAACCTGGGGTCTTCAAATGCTTTCTTGCCAAACGCAAGTTGCAAGTTAGCCAAGCAGCACATGTTGAGTGGCAGATACCACAGGCTCCTGTCTCATGTTTCTCTTTTCCATGCCCACAGATCTGCAGAGCAGAGTCCTTGCTACTGCTGCTCTCCTGCTCTGATGGCCACATGCTGGATCCAGCCTGGTCTGCAGTCCACAAGGGCTCTGCATCTTGAGACAATTACAGAGCAACAGAAGTGCAGCAGAGCAGTATGGGGCAGACGGTGCCTGCTGAGGAGTTTCCTTCCTATCACAAGGCTTGGCTCACCCACAGACTCAGTTATCTCACCAGCTGTGCTCCGTTGCCCTGCACCAGGGACAACGTTATTCATGAGTCCTGGGGTCATGGTCTAACGAACGGGCTTTGATGGAGCAGAGATTGAGGTAAGAGAAATGAGTTTTCTGATTTGCAGCAGAGGGGAGGAAAGATATTAGTCCATCAATTAAGCACTTCTGGTCACAGAGGGTAGATTCAGACTGGATATTAGGAATATTTTCCTGTGCGGGGGGTGAGGCAGTGTCCCAGGGTGCCCAGAGAAGCTGTGGATGCCCCATCCCTGGAGGGGTTCAAGGCCAGGCTGGATGAGGCTTTGGGCAACCTGGGCTAGTGGGAGGTGTCCCTGCCCATGGCAGGGGGGTTGGAACTGGATGATCTTTAAGGTCCTTTCCAACCCAAACCATTCTGTGATTCTATGATTCTATGATCCTATGATTCTACGGACTTGGGAAAGGGAGGGACTTGGTTCACGATGTCACAAGAACCCACACAATTAATCTGTGATCACTTATTAGCTAAGGAAGGTTACTTTGGATTTGTCCCCTTGAAGTGTGAATGACACTGACCAAAGGTTTTTATCTCTATCTACCCTGCCCTTGCTGGGTCATTTCAGGCCATTGGTCCATCCATCTGAATCTCTCCCCTTGTCACAATGGATCATGGCATCAACCATTTTTGTATCCTGTGTCCTGCTGTACCGCTGATGTGCTACCTCCTGGCCTGTCAGATCAAATCACCAGCTTCTCCCGCCTCCAGCCATTGCTAATATTCAATGAGTCAGAAAGGAGCTAAGATCAGCTTGACCTTCATCAATACGATGATGTCATATACTGAAAGAAAGACATGATAAAGGTGAAAGCAGGACATCTGATATCCCTCCTGGTTTCTGTGTCCAGAATTGTAAACCACAATAAAAGCATCTGTTTCTAACAAAAATTCAGCTACCTCTGCTGACCTCAGTCTGCATGCTGTGTGCTTGGAGACAGGTATCAGTCCAGAGATGAACAACCTTCTGCATACTCACTCTTTAAGTAAACTCATCTCAAACACGCAGTTGGGTGAAGGTCAGTCTGAGTGGAGGAAAGGAGAAAGGTAGCCAACAAATTTCACTTAAGTGGTCTTTTGTTATAAATGTACATGGTGGCGTTTTGTCCTAAAATTCCAGGAGTCTGTGCACTTCTTGTAAGGAAGTAAATTTGACCGAACTGTTAATGTGGATTAGCTGAACTGCAAGAGAGGGATCGAGCTGGGGAATTTGTACGATGCTGAGACAAAGACCGGTCCCCAGTCATGCCGTGCCCAGTTGGACTATCGGACTTGAGCTCTGGCATTTCTAGTTGTTCAAAAGAGGTCTGCCTTCTTCAAGCTGTCTTCTGCCTTAACAGTGGAAATGTTCAGCTCTGTCCCTAGCAGACAAGCTTCCCACTGTTTCTTTTTGATGCTGGATTCCAGTGAAATATTTTGGAATTTTTTTCCTGCCTACATTTCCTTAGACTAGCCCAGTAATATCCCACAACTGTTTTTTTTTTCCTAGATTAGAAGAAAAGGGAAAAACAAAAACAAAAACAAACAAACAAATAAGACCAACCACAATTCATATGGACT
Organism: Pterocles gutturalis; assembly: GCF_000699245.1. Classification (NCBI taxonomy): domain Eukaryota; kingdom Metazoa; phylum Chordata; class Aves; order Pterocliformes; family Pteroclidae; genus Pterocles; species Pterocles gutturalis. Next base: position 138,000 of record NW_010133592.1, on the reverse strand, counting down.
GCAGTATGGAAAAATTACCTGGCACATTTTTAAACCCATCCAGAGCAAGGATGTTTCAGCACCAGGATTTGTGTCTGGTGACTTTGGGCTAAGTCAGCTCTCCTGGTTCAACTGGCATTTTAAAGACATTTTCAGTGAGTAGGAACAAGTGGTTGACAAAACAACATCCACTGGAAGCTTTTTTGTCTTTCATGGCAATAAACTGAGCCAATGCAGACATCTTCTCTGCAAGAACATAAGAAACACCATGTGAGGTCAGACTGATGGTCTAGCTGGCCTGACTCTCTGCCTCAGTGGCCATATGAGAAGCCAGTTCAGAGCACATACAAGCCTAGCTCCTTCCTGCGGTTCATTTATTTTGTAAACCCCCATCATCCACAGCTGCTACATTCATGATTTTAGACGCTTTCCCCCTTCTCATCCTATTTATGAGAGTGGCCATATGAAGTGATCATTCCTGGCCACATTTAAAGCCAGTAGAGAAATGTTCATACTTTTAGGACATTTATTTTGTGTTCTTTCTCCTGAAATAGATGCCTTTAGGCCAGATGCACTCTGCCCTTTTAGTCCACACTGACCATCAGGGGAGTGCAGGGTAGCGAGCTCCCATGTTGACAACTACCTTGCAGTTGATCAGACTTTGGTAGATGTCCCAGTCCCAACAGATGTGAACCTGTTTGCTCCTACTCAATAACTCATTCACTCTGTAGAGGTGTAAGCTGTTGATGGCTGGAGTGAGATGCTTCAATCAAGTGAGAAATGGTAGCTGGGATAAATTAAGAACTTACAGTTTCCTTGACCATTCCCATTCCAAGTGTTTTTTTGCTTGTGAAACCCCTCTTCTCTTCTATTGTGTTTACTCTGGAGGAGTAACAAATCCTCAACAAACCTGGTCTGCATCTGCAGAGACAGCTTCATCTACTGCCAGCTTTCAGAAGGGATCCTAACATCCTTTACACACAAAACAGTCTCCAGCTGTTTCCAACCCTCCAAGAACATCCATCTGGAGTGGGGATCAGAGCTCTGGCATGTCACCCAATAGCATATGGACTTTAAAAATAAGACCTCAAGGCATAAACAAGACCAAGCCCTGAGTGTTTGCTTTCAAATGAATGCCTGGTCCAGAAGCTGAAGATCTGTCAGCAGATGCTTCCTCCTGCTGCATAGCCAGAATTTGCACATCCACCCAGTGCCATTGGTGATATGTGCTGCTCTGTTGCGTGTGTCTGAGCTTCTCCTTCTGTAATCCAGATTTGTGACCCTAGCCCCCAGAGACCCAACAAATCCCTTTTCAGACTGATCATCCCCCAGATGCTGGTACTGTGAATTGTCGAAAAACTTCCATCTCCACTGATCTCCTGGTAGAACCAAGCTGCTAAGTTTTTTGAACTAGTCTGGACTGAAACTCGAAGCCTACAATGACTGTCCTTGGGGGTATTATTAATATTGAATTCGACCTGTGTGGACATGAGCCTTACTGACGGAAAGATGGTCATGACATTATTGGTTGTGGCTATCTTTTAACTCAATTCTCCTAAAAGAGAGTTAGCTTCACCATAAATAGGGAAGCTTTGCTATGTATAGGAAAGCTGAAGTACCAGAAGGTGTTATGCCATGGACAAGGTCCCGTAGAAAAGGCAGCAATGCAGATTTTATGCCCTTTCTGCTGTGACTCTTATGTCTCCTGGAGTCTGAGATGGTTCCTTGTAGAGCTGAATTCTGGCATGGTCAATATTCTTTTGTGCTGTTAAATCCTTTTCCTCTCCTGATCTGACCATAATACTGAAAGACAATGTCAACTGCCTAGCACAACTGCAAAGCAGTGAGGTTTGATTTATGGTCATACCTCCAAGAACTTGAAAAAAAATTTCTAGAGGTTCAAATCCTGCATAACAGCACACAGCAAGTATGAAGCTTTAGTGTACAAAAAACTCTTCAGGAGGCTTGAAGGTGATTCAGAAAAGATGTCAGAGTCCTGTCTTCCTGAAGAGCCACTGCAAATTCCCAAATTTTTAAACACAAGCCCCTAGAGGACAGAATCATTCATATTCCTAAGGTATCTTTTTATTTTATTTCCTAAGAATTCCACTAATTTTTTCCCATTAAATTGTTTTAGATTTTTAGATCAACTAAACTTTTAACACTTGCAGAATCCCTTGGCAAGGAGGGATTAACTGCAGATTTACTGCACATTGTGTGAAACAGGTTCTTTGCTCCTATTTGCTATCATCTCAAGAACCTTTATTTTTTGTCCTTTCAAAGAAACAAGTGATAGTTACTCTCCTTCATCCTCTTCATGCCGCTCATAATCTGATAGACCGTTATGATACTCTGCTTCTGTCATCTCTTATTCAGATGAAATATTCCTAGAGTACTTCGTTGTTCAATACCTTTGAGCAGGCTATTGCCCTTCTACGTACCTTATCCAGTTCTGCTGCATCTTTTCTGGGAGGGAGGACACCAGAGATACTCAAAACATTCAAGAAGCGGGCACAGACTGAATTTACCCAGGGACATAATAATGCTTTCTGTTTTGACCTCTATTCATTTTCTATTAATTCCTAACATTCTACTTGTTTTTTGTCACTATCCTTGAGCACCTAGGTGACATATTCATAGAACTGCCTATCATAAACACCAGCTCATTCCTGAGTAAACAGCAGTCCATTCAAAGCTCATCATTGTGCATAAAGTTAGGATTACTTCTTTCCCCATGTGTACCACCCTATACTTATTTCCACTGAATTTCAGCTCCTATTTTATCACAAAATCACTCATCAGTGTGACATCCCTCTGCAATTCTTCCACATCATCCCTCATCATTGCTACCTTGTAGAGCATCACCAGAGGATTTAAATCACCTCGTTACATCACTCAGCACCAACACACCTGAGTTACGTCTCCCATAGGGGTATTTGCCCAGCTTTCCATCCTGATGGCCAGGCTCTGTTGTAAGTAGCAGTAATGCAAACCCCTACAGAGAAAACCCACTGAAGCTATTTGCTTCTTCAAGTTCTTGGGTTAGAGGCAGGTAGCAGTGACACAAGTAATGGCTTTGCCTTTATCTGTGAGTGCTGAGTGCATGTACTGAATTCAGAGCAAGCTGTTTTGAATAGGCTGTGAAATGGGAGCCTCTGCGTGCGCGCTTGCCTGCCTATCTTTTCATCTGCTTCTTTTTACCCGTGCGCACGTGACTTTGTGTGTGGCCTTCCTCTGAATTTATTTTACTTGCTTTTTGATTGCAATAATAATACTAGTGTTAAAAAGAAACAGTGTCCTTTAAATTCCCGAATGCCAAGAAATGGACTTTGAAATATGAAGGTTAGCAAAGACTTTGGGAACAACTTTGAAAGCAGCTAAGCTGTAAGCGATTGCCTTGTCCTTTAATCAGATGCTTGGCTTCGCAGCTCCAGCCATCTTCACGGATTAACTCCCATGAACTTTCTGAACTGCTTTTATGGAAAAGCACATCAAACAGATGACTCTGCTAAGAAGGAATTAATCAATTAAGCAGAAGCAGAGAAGCCTCCTCTCTGCTGGGAAACTGGTCTACTGCCACCTTCCCCCTTCCACCTTGCCCTAAATCTTGTTTTCTTTATATTAGATGAAGGAGATTGAAATTTAGATGTAGGTTCATCCTGCACACAGCTTCCCTTCCTGCCATTTTTCTTCTAAGACAACTATATTTTGTCTAGTCTGTGATTGTGAACTCTGCAGGGACAAGCAGTCTTCTGTTGTGGCAATATCACAGAGTCATAAAACCACAGAATGCGCAGGGTTGGAAGGGACCTTAGAGGTCATCCAGTTCCACCCCCTGCCATGGGCAGGGACACCTCCCACTAGCCCAGGTTGCCCAAAGCCTCATCCAGCCTGGCCTTGAACCCCTCCAGGGATGGGGCATCCACAGCTTCTCTGGGCACCCTGGGCCACTGCCTCACCACCCGCACAGGAAAACATTTCTTTCTAATATCTAGTCTAAATATGCCACCTCCCAATTTAAATCCGTCTCTGGCATGCATTTCCTAGTGAGCCAGGAAGAATAAACTGAACAATCTCACAGTCCCTTGGGTGTTGAGCATTTGTCTCCCTGTGGTAGAGGGTCGTAGGTTTTCTCTCTGCATGTCCAGCTGGAGCTATTTAGGATCTGGCATTTCCACAGCAATCTCAGAGGCCAGCTGTGTGCCCCAGTAAATCAGTGAGGTGGTAAGAGCAATGTGGCTCGAACCCCTCAGACTGGGTGGGAACCTGTTGAATTCTAAACATGCAGTGGGGTCCCCTAGCAGATCACCAAACTTGCCTAGGGGATGAAAAAATGAGCTGAGCCATATTGCTGCTTCCAGGCACAGGAGGAAACTACAGGATAAAGGGATTCATGCTGTGCTGTACGACAGCACTGTTTGAGCACCTCCCTGCTAAAGACTGATAAGTGTTTCCTGAAAATCTCAGGTTTTAACCTCAAGAGGCATCTGTGAGCTCATGTGCTCTCATTTGTGGTGACCAACAAGGTGTAAACATTGTTGAGAAAGCTCAGCCCAGTGGCTGGGGGGTCTGAAATGGGAGCACCCAGTTGGGATGAAGCTCAGTTCTTCACTTCTGTGTGGTCTTGGGTGAGTTGTGTAGGCTTGGGTTCAATGTACAGCTCTAGACAGGTAAGAGACTTCTGGTCTAAATTGGTCTTCTAGGGTCTTTCTGTTGTTGATGGAGAGAGAGGAATTCTAGTGGAAGGTGTCCCTGCCCCTGGCAGGGGGGTTGGAACTTGATGATCTTTAAGGTCTTTTAGAACCCAAACTGTTCTATGATTCTATGAATTTCCAAGGAGAAAATTACCCCTTCCTGAATTAAGTGTGCAAATCAGGTAGTTTGAAGTGGTCACTGGAGGTGTGAAGGAAGGAACCCAAGTGACTCACCAGCCATCGTGCTCCTCCATGCCACCATAAATATCTGTACCTATTTAGGGCACCCACCAGTGTTCTAAAATTGGATTCACAGTATTTAGCTCCTCTTTGTATGTCAATATAGAGAAACTAAAACTAGGGATGCAAGCTCAAATTTCCTTTTTTCTCCCCCAGATCAGGCTTCTCTTGACTTGAAAAGAGATGATCTTTCATGACAGGAAGAGTTATGAAATTATAGTGCTGCTGCAGATGGCATTTAAGGGAGGTTCCTCCCATCTGCTTGCTCTTGAGAGTGTTAAATTCCTGATGTTACAGATTTTTGTAAAAGGCAAAACATATTTTCAAGAGTATGAAGTCTTAGCTACCATATCTGCCTTCACAGCCACATGGACAATAAGCAGAGGGGCAGTCTGCAGAAACTTGGCTGTACGGCCTCTGTAAAAGCAATTCTTCCTTTCTTCTGCAAGATGAATTGACTTCCTCCCAAGACAAACCTATCTACAGCTTCAGGAGTACTTGGAGTCCAAGTCACAGCTTTTCTTAACTGGAGAGCTGGAGTTTCTCTTGCAGAAACGAGATAATTTCTGTAGTTGTTCTCAAAAATAATCCTTGTAATCTGGTCTAGGATAGATTGTGTCATCATGCCCTTCTCTCTCCAATCACATTTGCCCCATCATATCAAGTGATTAGGAGACACCTTAATACTTCTGTTTCTTGTCTATACTAGTCCTAGAGGGAGGCTGATCTACACGAGTTGGTGAGAGTTTTTTCTTCTAATCCCCTCCCTAAAACAATTCCCGGTCTATTTATAATTTTTACTTGTGTTAGCACTGTCATTTTTCTTAAGTACTTCTTCATCCTCCCTGGTGCTTACCCCGGGTGTATTTAGAAAAGTGCCATTGTAAATCAAAAAGATCTGTTGGTTTTCAGCTTATTTCCAGCTGAGTAGGTGTTTGAAGTATGGCCGTGCAGGTCTCAGGTGGTAGGAAGACAGAAATGTATCAAAGAACTAGTTAACATCAAAGCAACTCCTTCACAGAGAGACCACTCCTTCTTCCAAATACTACTTCATTAAATTCTGTCCAGTATCTCTTATTTCTGAATATCACAAGAATTCCAATGGTCTAATAACTTCTGCTAGCCATGCACAGCTACTTTTGTCACCATCTGGCTCTATGCATGATTCATTCTTTAGGCTATGGTTTAGGATATAACTCTAGTTTTTCAACTCAACCGTTCCCCAATGAGTACAGAGATGCTGGAACTTCTTTAGAAGGAAGATAATCTAACTCTAAATTTGGATGATTTCCATACTTATGTCTAGTCCTTGGTGTATATTCTGAATGTGACTTTGTGCCACTGTCTCCAAGGCTGCTGGTAAACCAAACACACCCTCCTGATTGGATTTTTCTTGGTGTTTGTCTCAAATTAATAATTTGACAGTTGCAGACAAAGTGCACTGTCTGCACAGGTAATTGTGGGCTCCAAGTTAAGTACAGTGTGAGCTCTATTCTTCCATCTCAGACCCTGGGGCACACCAAGCCTTCCAGCATTGGTGGAGGACAGAACCACAGAACAGATGAGGTTGGAGACACCTCCAGAGATTGCCTTGTCCAAACATTCCGCTCAAAGAAGGGTCAGCTAGAGCAAGTTGATCTGGCCCTTGTCTGGTTGGGTTTTTAATTTCTCCTGAGATGGAGACTGCACACCCTCTCAGAGTAACTGGCTCCACCTGCACAAGAAAAATGTCTTTTCAATATTTTAAACAGTATTTTTAAGGGTATTTTTAACAGTATTTTTTTGCATTTCAATTTGTGCCCATTGCCTCTTCTCTTTTCACTAAGCATCACTGAGAAAAGTCTGGCTCGGTCTTTGTTACACCTTCTCTTCAGGTATTTATATACATTGATAATATCCCCTTCTTAAGATGAGCCTTCTCTTCTCCAGGCTGAACAGTCCCATTGCACTCATCTCCTCCTCATATACCAGATGCTCCAAACCATTCATCATCCTTGTTGTCCTCTGCTGGACTCTGTCCAGTATGTCCATGTCTCTTTTGCATTAGGGAGCCCAGACTGGAGATGACACTCCAGATGTGGCCTCATCACCCTTGGACAGAGGGGAAGGATCATCCTCCCCAACCAGCTGGCAATGCTCCTCCTTAAAATTCCTTCTGTTTTCAAAAACCGAGACCTGAAAGCAAATCTGTGCTGTCTGTTTGAGGGATAGAGCACACAGCTGAGTGGTTTCAACGCCCAGCACACTTAGTCCTCAGATAAGATATTTTTGTAGCAGGGAATTCCGATAAAGTTAGGGTATCATCTGCAGCATTTTAAAGGTTTGTCAAGATCACTCCTGCAGCAGTAAGCACTGATGTAATGGCTTGTGAAGAAATAAAAGGGAGAGGAAAAGTCGCATTTTATTTTTGGGTTGAGAGTTAAGACCTTTCAGATAGTACTGTTTCCTGACTTTAATGACCAGAATATCTTGATGCAATCTTTTTAATTGCACTTTTGTCCCCAGTCATAAGATTCTTATTTTAAAGGACACAAACCTGCAAACTCTGTACTCGGCCCTGCTTGAGCCTTCTGGAAAAAAAAAAAAAAAGCCAGATTTGGAGAGGATTGCAAAGAGTAAGCAGGAACAAGACTGGGCCTGTGGTTTGTATTTGCATGTCCTTTAGAAAAACGGAAAGTGGCTGATCACAGAGAGGAGGCTCTGCAGGTTCAGTGCCCCTCCATTTCATGACCCTTAAAATCTTGTTACCAACAAAAAGGACACACTATCTCTGTAGAAGAAAAACACTCTTATTATTAGCCTAATGACAGTATTGACATCTAGATCAAAATATAATGCTTATTATTATTCCAGTTACACTAATACTAACACACACAGTCCAAAGCAGCACTGAAAAGTATCATTGGTAATAAAGGCAAAATCATTGTGCAAAATATCTTCCCTTTTCTGTGGTGTGATGCTTACCCTGCTAGCATCCCTCCAGCCCCACAGTCGAAAGCACTAGTGTCCTACATCATAAATTTGAGGGCTGTCACTTCAGTCTTCACCACCCTGAGGTCCTCCCTGGCAGGAGTGTGAGTCCATGATGGGACGTCTTCCTCCTTACTCTCGGCTTCTCCCAGGGGTATCTTCTCCCTCCCTCTCCTCAACACCTCCTCCCTTCTCCCCAGTCCCCAGCACCAGTGGCAGAGCTGCCCAGCACCCCGGGCACACACAGATCTGGTGTTTGCTGGGCAGTGCCTGCCCGGGGCAGCAGCTCTTGGCCATGTTGGGTGTCCCCAGCGCTGAGCTCAGGCAGGTCGGGCATGAGGCCCTTGTCCATGGGACACTTGTGATCACAGGGACACCCAGCTCAGGGCACAGCAAGACCAGAGGCATCCTGAGACCCTGCAGTGTTGGGTCAGTACAAAGTCCATGGCCAAAATCACATTGAGTGGGCTGCAAGTCATTCATGGTGTCTGGGAGGAGATGGGATTAGGACCTTGATTGTACTGTGCAACAAATCAGATTGAAATCAGATTGAAAGACTTAATTAAAGGAGACTCTCCCATAGCTGCCGGTGTCACAAGCATGCACTGCTACCCAATTTCGATGCATTTCTACCAGCAGTCTACCAGGAGCCTCTACCCTGCAACCAAACACGAGTCTGTGCTGGACCAATCATGACACTAAAACTGGACACAGAAGGGTCTCAAAACCAACATGGGTTTGTCTGGAAAATTCTCTCCCTCTTTGAGCAGGTGGCTGGACTAGAAGACCTCTGTAAGTCTCTTCCAACCCAGATTATTTTATTATTCTATGAAGATTCCTTATTATATGGATGACACCAGTATCTAGAAAGGAGCATGCGCACACATGCAATGAGTGGAAACCAGTCACCTTTGTAGGGGCCAGTGCCAGGATCTGGACTGCAACATGGAGATCTGATGGAGAAAAGCAGTGGGTCTAGAAACAAACTCATACACTCTTCTCTAGCACAACTGCAAGACATTGCCAACACCTGAGTACAGTGAGCAAGGTCCACAACCAGGTACCCAGACTGGAGCATCTCCACTTGAGCCAATCCTGTGGGGACAGCAAGGGTTCAAGATGGGAAATCCAGGCTCCTGCAGCTACTGGCACAGCAAGTCTGTAAACAAGATATGGGATTGTTCTGCCATATGGCTATGCACAAGATGCTAATCGATGTGCTGGATTGTAACGATGAAGGACAGCACAGCCATGCCAGCACATGGCTCTAGTCTCCAGCAGGACCTCAAGTTCTTCTGCATCACCATTCCTTCCATGCCCTGCATTGCGACAGAGGCAAGTTCAGCTATTCTATCCATGGTGCTGAAGAAAACAAAATAAATGAAGACAGATGAAGGCTTCTTCTACTGAGATAACCAGCTGCACTTCAGCGTGGCTGTAATGCAGTGGGTGGGATCCAGTTGCCTACACAGATGTTGAGTGCCATTTGAGATGCCCAAGGGTGTTCTGCCTGGCCTCTACTACCAGCCCAGAAGGGCACAGCTCTCCAGTTCGTCCTGTGTCATATCTGCCAGCCTCAGACACCCCAGGGCATTGCAGATGGCACTTGGTGATACATTTAGAAAAGTGCTTCACAACATCTCTGACCTCCAGGCCAGGTGGGCTGTCTGACATCCACTGCCTGTCTAAATATAGGCAGGTACCAGAGGAGATACCTGAACTCTGCTGAGGCTGTTGTCTCCCAGAAATTAAAGAAGAAAGAACATTTCTCATTAACTGCTGGGCTCAGAGGCCTATTCAACTCAGTTTCATGAGAAGGTAATTGAAAGCCAGGCTGGTTTTCACTTCATTTTTTTGTTTAAGCTCATGCCCTTTGCCACAACTTCCCACAGCCCTTTTTAATGATGAGCACAAAAGTCTGTTTTCAAAGAACATTTTTTCCTGTGGTTTTGGTCCTGTGATATCCTAAAAAGAAGGAGGCATGGAGTAGCACATAACACATCAGAGTTTACTATGTGGTAACGGCCTCCTCCTCCTCCTCTCTTCCTTAGTTTAACAATTTCTGAAGCCTCATTTCCCTTTCAGATATGTTATAGAAGAACAGTGTACACGATTGACACTTGCTTTCCTGCTATACAGCCCAGAGGATGCCCTGTAGAGGTTTATAGTCAGTAAGACGTCACACTTGCATATATACCTGAGGTCCACTACCAAAGCACAACCTGCAGATATTTATCAGTGAGGACTCTACATCTTAATGGAGGTGTGAGCCTCCAGCACTGGTTTCTGAGCTGGTGCGTGCTATAATGCTTTCCCTGACATCTATTTCCTGACCACCCAATGGACTGGTACCACTTGATGTTTTCAAGCTGCTTGACTTGTCTAAGTAGTTGCAAGGCCATTCTCATTTTCAGATGTTAGCTTTTTTTGTCCTGATCTTGCTGCTGACAGAGTTCCAGCTTCCCTCAGCATCATGGCAGCAAAACAGCAAAGTCCATCTTGTTCTAAGTGGCTTTGTTCTGAAAATAAACATACACCCTAAAACGTGTTGGCTGGAGAGTCAATCCTAGACAGACCTGCATCTGCTCCCACAGTGAAATCCAGCTTTTCTGAGTCCACAAATTTTCCTGTGCCTTGCAAATAAACGTGGGACTGAGCCTTCCTGCATGTTGATGGGATGTGCTGGTCTGGCTGCTGCTGAACTGCAGCTTGGAGAGATAATGGTTTAGGAACTAAAAGTGCCTCTTTTAACATTTCTTTTATTCCATCTTGAAGCACCTGCTTTATCCCATCTTGAAGCCTTAAAGGAAGCTTTTCTGGTTTTCATTTTCACGTATTGCTTCTGGTCCAGTCTCATGCATCTCTCTCTGCCATATCCTCCTGCTGATGGTACTGACCACCCCATCATGTAGCCCCCACAAGCTGCATTCAGAGGCTGTCTCCCAGACTCATATCACTTTCCTGCACCAATGGCCTCTTTATATCCTAGAATTCACCTTAACAGTGGTAGAGTCTACTGGCAGATTTGATATAGATGGATTAGGGACTGATGGGCTTTATTCCCTCTTTGACTCCTCTCTACCCTTCAGAGGTAGAGTGAACCACAGAGAGCCCTGGAGGAAGGACTGGTGGGTTTGGGTTAATTTTCCCTTCCCCCTCTGCTACATCTTTATTGTGACAAGAGAAAGAAGGGAACAGCGGAGGCGATGCTCAGTTCCTTGTCTGACAGTACCCCTGGAAGGTCATGGGAACACTAAACTGTGATGAGACTGGCACATTTTTAATTCTCTCTCATTACAGCCCCTGTTAAAGCTACATTACAATAATTGCTTTAGTTCTGCTACGGTATTTTCAGGTCTCTCGATGCAGCTGTCAGCTCAGTGTGCAGGGAACTAACACCAGCCAAAAAAAAAAAAAAAAAAGAGGCAAAGAGGAAACATTCAGATGAAAGCCTTGTAGACCAGCAGAGTGGGTCCAGGACTGGATCAAAGTTGGGTAACAGGTGTGACAAAGGTGCTGCTCAGATCCTGCTGCTGAGGGACTTCTGTGAGCTGGAGACAAGGTTTAGATTCTCACACCACAAATTCCCACAAACTAAACTCTGCTCAGAGAAACGGTGGGGTATTGCACTCTGTAAGGTCTGGCACAATAGAAAGGGGATATGGCAGCGACATTTTGCAGTTGCTTGTGGTGTTTTGAAGCATCTCTGCATAGCTGGGTCACTATAGGACACTCATTCTAACAGCCCTCTCTTTTGGGCAGCAACCCGGGATTGAGACACCTCTATGGATTCGGTGCAAGATAGAGATTTACTCACAAGACACAAACCCCAAGTCTCAGTTCATGGACAGGGACGATTCAGCATCAACTCTGGGATGCTTGCTCAGCTCAGCAACCTTCCCAGGAGCTGTGCTCTCCATGATTTTAGCCTTGGTCCCTTCTGCAGCCATTCCTGGCTTTTTTTGTCACCATTCTCAGTCAAGTGAACCAGCTCTGGCTGCACTCTCCAGCCTTGCACTGCCTAAGCCACCCCACAGTCCCTTTTCTCACAGCCAAACAGCTTTGCCTGCCAACCCCTCATGCTCCCCAACATCTGCGTCCTGGTTTCAGCTGGGACAGAGTGAACTTTCTTCCCAGCAGCTGGTGTGAGGCTGTGTTGGGGTTTGTGCTGAGGAGAAGCTGATCACACACTGATGGGCAGAGCTGCTGCCAGGACAGTCAAGGACTTTCCAGCTTCTCTGCTGTGCCCGTGTCTGCAGGGGCAGGAGGAGCTGGGAGGGAGCACAGCCCCAGTGACCAGCCCAGGATTCGACCTCAGGTTTAGGACTGAGACCCAAACTGGCCAATGGTCTGTTCCATATCATTCAGCTCATGCCCAGGATATAGGTGAGACTATGTTCGAAACTGCTCTCTCTTGCTCTGGGTTGTCTTCCTCTGAGTCACCCCTCTCTCAGGGCTGTCTCCATCTCTCAGACACATAAGTTCTTATCTCTTTTCTGGAATTGCAGTTTGGGACTCTCCCTGTACCCGGATCATTAGCCGGGAACGGGCTGAGCCTTGGTCGTGAGGTGGTGAGCAGTGTCACTGTGTATCACTCATATGTATATTTGTATATATTACTATTATTACAATTGTTAATATTATTTCCAATGTTATTGTAGTTTAGTTATTAAACTGTTCTTATCTCAACCCATGAACCTCTTTTCCCTTCACCCCTTTAATTCTCTCTCCCACCCCTAGGAGGTGTGAGGGTGAGCGAGTGGTGTTGTGGTGTTTTGCTGCCAGCCAGGGTAAAAACACAAAAATCTGCAAAAACACCCACACCGCAACCCACAGCTCATCAGCCCACCATGTACACCCTCCTTCCCACTGCAAGAGAAACACACCAACCTCCCTACCCTCAAAAATGCTGCCCTAACCACTGCTCACTTCAGAAAACCATGAACAGGACGTAGGCACACCCTTTAGAAAGCAGACCCTCCTCCCCTCCCATACGACCACAGTGCAGCTGCGGACAGCAAGCCCTTTACTTCCAAGTGTGCTTTCCTCCCCACATGTGCTGTGCATTCCAAAGCATGCCCACCACGAAGACATGCCCCTTTCCCCAACCCACACCCTTCCACACACAACACAAACACACGCTTTCGCACTTTCTCCATTCCCACAGCCATCCCTTATTCATTACGGTCTCCATAGGAATTTTCAACTATGTGAAGAATTGTTCATAATTAGTTAAAAAGAAAGAAAAATAAAATCTCCTAAGCTGTCAGCAATCCTCCAGAAAACCAGCAACAGATCTGAGCACCATTTGGTCTAATTAGTCTTGATATTTCACACAACATATTTCTCAATTTTCTGTGGAGAAGGGGATAAAAAAAAATCCCTCCAAGGAGAACAACAGGAGGATTTTTGTAGAGGGATTCGGTGGCAAAGCCAAATGCAACTCTTAATAAACAAATATGCATTTATATTCCTTTACTGAATCTTTCACAACAGTTGCTTCTTCTTCTGCTTCTACAGGCATGTGCAAGCCTGAGGTGGGGCCAGTTTGCAGCTGACATGAATCTAAATACTTCTTCCCTCAATACCCACTTCTTAATTTTCTCTTCTGTGGTGAGGCTGAAGGTCACTGGTAATCAGCCTTTGCCTCCCATCCCGCAGGATGGTGGTTCTTTTGGTGGAAGGATGCTGAGATGCACAGCAGAGGATCCAGGTGCACCATGCCTGTCTCAACACCTTCATTGGCCTCTGTAGACTGCAGCGAGAGTTGGGCTCTAATGGATCTGGACAAAACTGCACAGAGCAGGTTAAATCTGCCTCCAAAGTCAGGCACTTCTCAATCCACATATGGCATCTCCAGGGTACCTCGCATCCTTACAGGAGCCACTGGTAGAAGGACAGGCTTTGTGGGTGACCAGCTCTAATTGACCACAGTGATAGTGGTGTCCCATGGCTTGAGGCAAATTAACGGGTGGTCTATTTGAGATGCGCAAGAGCAGAATGTCTTAGCCCCCTCAGTAGGAAGAGGATGGGTGTCCTCATGGTGTGAGGCATCTGAGATGGAGGCAGGGACTCACCTCCTGCAGGTGTTGGTCACTATTGTCTAGGGATGGTATCCAGCGATTGCAACACTAAATCTGCTTCTGCGCAGGTCATCCTCAGCTCTCTTTATCAGAAGAGACAGTCAGCACGGGCAATGAATTTTGATGTGATTCATCTCTTGTAGAGATGACATCCACTTTTCATCAGTTGACTGGCAGCTTAAACACCACTGATGACATTGACTCAACCTCAATTGCCTGCAAAGGGGCTGGGACACCTAGCTCAGGTGCAGACTTGTACATGGAAAATACCCAAGGAGGGGAGAGGAATTTTGCTGTGTAAACAAAGACGTTCAGTGACATTTGCAATGCTGCAGACCAGAGTGGATATACAAACAGGCCTGCATGTGTGTTCATGGTGGTTTCATCACTACAGTCAATGAAGCCCAGACCTCACAAAATGCTGGAGTCTACTGCAGAGTGAGATAAAGTGGTTTTCAGCAGTTTTAAATATTTGTTGGATTTGGCAGGAGAATGAACACCTGGATCATGTAGAGACCCATGCCTCCCAAACTCCAAAGCTTAGGTGCTTGTGGCTGAAGCTGACTCCCACCCTTAAATTTAAGTGAGACAAATCCCACCCATAGGAGATGCCTAAGTTCTAACTTTTAGATGGAAAGAGTCATCTGAGATGAACCCAGGACTCCATGTGCATGACAGACCACAGTGGAGGGTTGGAGTCTGGTGAAGTGCAGATCCTGGGTTGTTTAAAGATTTGTTGTAGGAATATGGTGGACGGTTTAGTAAACTAATTCACAGAGATATAATGTGAGCATCCAAGGCGTACTGCTGATAAACATCCTGGCATCCTAAACATCCTCAGCTGAGAAACTGTATAAACCTTCCTCCTGAAAACAACCTCTTTAGGAGGTCCAAGCAAGATCTATGGACCTCACAGCTCTTATTCTGAGGGCTTCAAAAGGATTTCTATTATACTGACAAAATGTTTTTAATTGATTTTTCAGTGATCTTTTTAAAATGTTACAAAAAAGAATCAAACTGTGTTGTTAATCGACCCCTTGTCAGCTCCAGAAAAACTGTGGCATGGGTTACGCTGAACCTTGGCGAACTTGGCAGAAAATCAGTCCTAGGATTAACTCTCCAACTTTGACCTCTGCAGTATTAGCTCTGGAAGAAACAGTATGCCTATGACTAAGTAACGAGCAGTCTTTAACGTAACTGCTGAAAAAGAAATATTTTCCATTCTAGAGGGACAGTAGGTCTCATAGGACTTTGGAAACAAAAGTAACATGAATTTATTTCTCCAAGCAGAGTAACTGAGTCCCAGAGATGAGAAGATAGCAATGAGGAACAATGTTGATGTCCTCCCAACCCTTGGGTCACCTGATGAGCCCAGTATTTGCCATGCCAGGTTGCAGAAGCAGACTACTCCCTAGCCTGTGACTACTCATGGAAGTCCTCTATTCCATCATGAAGTAAGAAGTCACACTGGCACTGGGATAAGGAGTGTACAGATAAATAGAATGTGGTCTTCTGCCTTCAAGTCAAACCCTGTATACTGCCTTGGGATCATTAGATGCTGCACTTTTTACATGAGAGGTGGAAAAGACAAAGGTTACAAGTTACCAAAGTCACATTTTCCAAAGTGACTTAAGTGTTTTCAGTCCTGTTTCTAAATGTATTTTAATAGTTAAGAGTGAAGATGGCCACTTAATGGTATTTTTCAAGGTGTTCAGACAGTTTTAAAAATCTCAACCTGAAACTCTTAAGGCTTATTACGACTTTAGGACTCCACCGTGTCCTGGTAGACTAGTAATTGTTCAAGAAGCATGGTCACAAAGCATGTGATGGGGATAAATTTAAACATTTCCCCATTCAACCTTAAATATAGGAGAGCTAAGAGGAGCTGACTGTTTTATTCAAAGCCTTCTACATGGCACCAGGAAAGAGGAGATAGTTTTTGTGGAAGCAGAGGCATTAGCAGGGGAAGATATTTAACGTCTGGATTGGAATCTGACTGCAACTTTAACAGTTGTTTTTACCAAATGAGAGCAAACCTCTCCCAGAACAAGTCAGCCTTGGCATGTACAATGCTAAATCCCAAAGAAAAAAAAAAAAAAAAAAAAAAAAAAAAAAAGTAGGTGAGATCTAAAACTAGCCTGCTCTCACCATCAATGATATTTCAGGGAATTTTACAGTCATTGAGGGGTTAATCTGCTTACTGAATGTCCAGCTGACTCAGCCTCCCTGCTCCTCTGCAGTGGATATGGTGAACTTTTCCATTTGCTGTCCTCAAGTATGGTATAGCACAGCTAGGGACCGGTAATGGAT
>NW_010133592.1:8176-121704 GCF_000699245.1 Pterocles gutturalis | reverse complement strand
ATCTACTGTTTTGTGGATGAAAAAAAAAAAATGACTAAAATACACAGAAGAAACCTAATCCTTCCTCACTGCAAACCCTTTGTGACCCCCTATGTTTCAGTATTTGTAAGGCAACATTTCTGGGTCCAGTGGGGAAGACCCTGAGCCTGTAAGAGGAGAGATGGAGCAGTAGAGGAGACACCATGCAAACCACTGACTGTAGGTATCACCCAGAAATGCCAACACCATGCTTTTACTCTCTCCATCCTCTGGCTCAAAAGCAAAAGTCCCTAAACATCATCTGGTGTTGCTGTCCAATACTAGAGATGGTAAATGACTCCTTAGAGGGTTAAGTGTCTAGGATGCTCGAGGGGTAGAAAGCAACATCAACCACCACCTCTGCCCTGGTACTTGGGGTCACTCAGCCATGGCTATGTGTGACTGCATTAACCTGCATAGCCTCATCTGCTGTCCATTGTTTAAGTCAGCACTGGGAGGACCATGCTTCTGTGGCTTCTTGAGAGACCTCTGAGTGGTTCCTGCTCCTGGCCAGGAGACTCAACAACACGGTTTTTGCCTTGCTGCATTTGTTCTTGAATGGTTCAGGGACGTGGATGAACTGAGAGACTAAAGGCAGGTAGTAGAGCCTCATTTCATTTGCACAGGCACATATTTTTGGAGCAGTCCTCTCCAAAGTTGCACACTGAAACCTTCAGTGCAGCTTCCCTCATCAGCAGCTCTGTGCACCTCTGAAGCCATATCATCAGTCCATGCTCTCTCATGAAATGGAGTCCACCTGGATTGGGCTGTCACGGTAGCAGAGCTGTGCCTTCTTGGGGTTCCTCCTGTGCAGCCTGACAAGCAGCAGGTGCTTGGGAAGGTCAGCAGAGGCTTTGCTCTGCCCAGGTGGGATCTGTGCTGCAGCTCTAGGTGTGAGAGGGAGATGGACCAGACAGCATGGCAAAGAAAAGCTCTTCACTTGGTTTCACATCTGCTTCTAGGATTCAGATGTCCTCTACTGGAGCAGAAATGATGCTTTTATGGTTGCATTTATCATTTTGGGCAGCCCAAGCACTAGAGATGGATGGGACTCACATTGGACTGGGCTGAGCCACAGAAGGCCTGGTTGTGGCAGGATCGGTCCCTGCTGCAGTCCTTGGAGCCAGTCACAAAAAAAACACTTGAGCACAGGACTTCTAAGAACCTGAGATTGCTTTTCAGCTCAAAGTGCAGACTGTCCTTTCTCTCCTCCTGTTCAAGTTAGCCATCCACATATGGGTAGAATCGTCCTTTTCCTTCTTCTTCTTCTTCTTCTTCTTCTTCTTCTTCTTCTTCTTCTTGTTTCTTCTTGTTTCTTCTTCTTCTTCCTATTATTATTATTGATATTGCTCTTGCTGTTCTTTTTAAATTTATCTTATCTTAGTTGCTAAGAACAGTTTTTCTTAATAATTGCTGCAAGGAGAAGTTCAGAAACAAGTAACAATTAAAAACAGAGACGGGGACCAGGAAGAAGAGAAGGTGATGGTGGAGAATGGAGAAAGGAGAAAAAAAGAAAGAGTTCAGATATTCCCAGGGGAGAATACGAACAAAGAATGTTGAATGGAACTTTTGTAAGTCAGTCTTACTTTGCTTTCCAAGAATGTCTGGAAAAGGGAAACATTCATTCTTTTTGGAGATATTTAAACCCACAAGGTCTGTGGGACAGAAACCACAGCCTGGGGAAAAGCAGTTCTGGTGCCAGACTTCCCTGGAGTGCTGGAAGCTGCTTGAGTTTCCTGTAGAGGAGGAATCTAGCAGGAAGGAGATGATGATGAGATGTCCCTCTGTGGTGACCATCTGCTCCAATCTCTCCAAGCACTGGTTGTGCCCCACAGTGGATGGAGCCATTCTATGGACACAAACGTTTTGGTATCCCAGGCTGGATGTGGTGTAAGCAAAAGGCTGGTAGAGGAAGGGAGAGAGAGCGAGGAGAATGGTGCTGATGAAAAGCCATGTTGTTTTCTGGTTTTCTGATCACTGGGGCCAAACCTCCCCTTGCTAGCTCTTCAGCTCAGGACACATCCCTTCCTCATCCTCAAGGGCAGGCTTGCCTCACTGCATGAGAAGAGGGGTACAGTACCTCTACCCACCAGAAATCAGTGCATGTCGTGTTAAGGCAGTTGCCCATCTCTTTCCACTTTCTACTTTCCTCTGGATCAGTCTTGAGAAACCCAACCTGGGATCCCAGCTTGTGATTCATCCATGTCTGCAGCCCAGTGGCTGTCTACCCACAGCAACACCGCGCCAATGGCAGCTGGTGCAGCAGCATCACCGGTGTGCACGGCTCCAGCACTGAGGAGTTTGGCTGCTGAAGGCAAGCGTGGGAGGGGACAGGGAGGAGGCATGCATCCCACATGGCCGTGGGATGACGTTACCATCAGATGAGGAGCAAACACCATGGGAACAGCCCGAGGCCCCAGGGAGTCTGGAACAGCTTTTCCACATTTCTGCCACACATACAGCAGCTATAACTCAATTTCTACAAGGAGACAGCTTTCTGATAGAGGCATTTCCTTCTACAGTCATCCAGAACTGTAAAAAACCACAACCATTGCACTTGGAGAAAGGTCTCTCTCCCTCTGTGCCCCCCATTTCTCTCTTTCATTCTCCCTTTCCTTTCCTGTCCTGTCCTGTCCTGTCCTGTCCTTTCCTTTCCTTCTGTCCTTTCCTTGTTTCGGTTTTTCTTTTCTGTTGTTCTTAATTTTTCTTAATCTTTATTTATTTATTTATTTATTTCTCTCTTTCTTTCTTTCTCTCTTTCTTTCTCTTTTTCTCTCTTTCTCTCGCTCTTTCTCTCTAATTTTTTAATTTTCTTCTTTCTTAACTTTCCTCTTTCTTCTTTTTCTCTTTCTCTTTTTCTTTCTCTCTTTCTCTCTTTGTCTCTTTCTTTCTCTTCCTTTCTTTCTTTAATGTTTTAATTTTCTTTCTCCTTTCTTCTTTCTCTCTTTGTTTTATTTAATCTTTTCTCTCCCCTCTTTTCTCTATCCCTCTTACATGTCCCATGAAGCGTACCCTGCCAGAGGACACGTTGACAGTCACCAGCTCACACCAGTCTTGGTCTCACCCAAGGATTCACCTACCACAGGGACTCAAGTGCCTCCAGCACAGCTTCCCGCATCACTGCTGCCTCCTCCCCCGGGGCAGAGCAGGACTGAGTGCTTTATGTGCCCTTGTCTCCAGCAGATTAATGAAAGCTGGGAAGACAGAGGGGGGGTCACAGCACACTGAACTGTGACGAGATCCCACTGCTACCCACCCCTCCAACACAGCGATGATTTCTGGCTCAATCTCCCACCCTGCCAAGATGTACAACAAATGGTGGGGGCTGGTGATAAAAATGACCCTGTTCATTAAACAAAGGGCTATCATAGTATCTATAAGATGGACTCGTCTCCCCGTTTTTTACCCTGTGAAGGGGTTGTGATGCTGAGAAGGCTGGCTACAATTTGGGCTTTCCACACATAATTGTTCAGGCCAGCACAGGTCTGAACAGCACAGGCTTTATTTTGCATCTCGCTTTGACATAGTCTTAGAAAACACATCTTCATTCCTAGTAAGAGAAGCATTATACATTTCCTTGCACAAAGGCATCTTGTGCCATTTCAGAGGCTTTAGGATATCGAGGCTGGCAGATGTGACACAGCCTATGAGACGCCCAAACCCTTCAGAAATACTACTGGGGCCAGGTAGGAAATCTGATGTCTGAAATGGTACCCAGCACCTATCTGTAGGCAATCCAAGGGCCTGGCTGCTCCCACGCTCAGCAGGGGCTGTGAAAATTCTTCCCCGTGCTGGAAACTCTCCTGTCATTTGATTTGCACGATATTGCTTCAAATACTATAGTAAGAAATTTTTCAACATGAGGGTGATGAGGCAGTGGCCCAGGCTGCCCAGAGAAGCTGCGGATGCCCCATCCCTGGAGGGGTTCAAGGCCAGGCTGGATGAGGCTTTGGGCAACCTGGGCTAGTGGGAGGTGTCCCTGCCCATGGCAGGGGGGCTGGAACTTGATGATCTTTAAGGTCCCTTCCAACCCAAACCATTCTTTGATTCTATGAAATTTCATGGTGCCTTGCACTAGGGAGATCTGAAGTCACCCCAGAAAGTCATGACAGCTTTCATCACTGAAAGAGTGCCACCACCATGGCTCTCTTCAAGACTTTCTGGCAACAGGGAAATAAAAGTGTCAGGGAGCAAGAAGTTATTCTAAAATAACTAAGGTCCTTACTGACGTGCGAATGGATATAATAATCTAGGATGAAGTTGCAAGGCTTGTTCAGGTTCCCTAGTCCCAGTTTTGTGCCATTGCCTACGTCTCCCTGCAACATTTTTAGACTCAACCAAAATTTAAGTAGAAAAATCAATCTTTGTTGTGACTTAGTGGATAAGTGGAGAGAAAGGAGGGAAAATCTTGACACTTGGGGATTTGTTTGGGAAAAATAATGAATGCTTGACTTTCTTTTGGAAATCTGTAATTTATTATCTGCCCCAGCTGTTGGCTGTCTGGAAACCTGAGAAGGAATTTGGATGTCTTGTGCCTGGGGAACAGGTGGATTTTGGAAAGGGTGTTGAGGTGACTGAGGTGCTCCCAAGAACCAGCTTCATTTCCCAGGAGCAACTGATCACACACTCCAAGACTGAATTTTAACTCGAGACAGAAATGATAGAGGGACTGAAGAAGGAGAAATTGCAAGAGAAATTATATGAGGAGGAGGAAAAAAAAATCACATCTGTTGGGAAGGAGTGTGGAAAAGATGGTGATAATGATGATGATGATGATGATGATGATAAAGGTAAAGATAACAATAACAATAATAAACAGTAGTAGGGATGTAAGTAGTAGGGATGCAAGGGTGCAGTTGCTCAGAACAGCCAAACAGTTGTCACTCTGTTGCCTCCTTGTCCAAGCTGGGGGATGACATGCTGCTGGCCCTGGGAGCAGAGCAGGTATTGCCATCCCCACCACTCCTGCTTGCTGGTGGTAATGGGAACGACTCTTCTACCATCTCCTACCTGGCTCTGAATCCCTCCTTTTCACCCTTGTCCCTCTGCCAGGAATAAATTGGCTGATGCTCTGCTCTGTGCCACATCCGAAGCTCTCTGTAAGGAAGGGAAGGATTCCTGGTGACTCACAGGTTTGAAGAACACAGCCAGGGTGACTAATGCAACAGGAAAGTTGAAAGAGAGAAAGAAACAATTTGCTCAGCAGAGCATCAAAGGCAAATATTCCTTCGCCTCTCTCATTGATCCCGTACCTTCTCCAGAAGTTACTTACCATCATTTAAATCACTTTATCCTACTAATCCACCAAAGGCAGATGAGATCAGGATGGGTTAGCACTGAATTGCAAATATATTCTTGGGATATTTTTTGTGAAGACAAATAGAACTTAAAGCGCCTTAATGTCTAATGCCAGAATGCTGTGCTTAATTAAGCAGCTACAGGGACCATTTACAAATGTGTTTTTTGGATTGATTATCTATAAGTCTCTCCGCAGCCCCTACTAACAGCCTCCTATGAATAGAATTGTTTCCTATAAGTGTCTCAGCCAGGAAGATGAGGTGGCTGCATTTGCCAGGCACCTTATTCCAAAGCATCAACCTGAAAATATCGACTAATCAGCAACAAGTGTTGATAGGGGCAGAGAAGGAGGTATAAATCTCCTCGGGAGCTCGTGGGGGGAGGATAACAGTGATGAATCTGCAGATTAAAAGGCTGTTGCATTACCATTGAGAAAGAGTATAACGTGTGTGTGTGTGTATTAGGCCAGGTCCAAAGCTTGTCTTGTGTGTTTGTGTACAAGGCTTGATAAAAAGCTTGTCCAAAATAACAGAGTGAGATTTAGGTGCCCTGATGAAATGGTCAAGGTGGTTAAAGTGTCCAAACAGGAGGCTGAAGCAGAGGAAACTGGCAGAGGGAGGACAGGCTGGTTGTAAAACCTTTCCCAGGAGGATCTCGGAACAATATGCAACACCTTCTTGCATTGATTTCTATGGAGCTATTCTGCTAGAAACCACCTGTTTTCTGCCCTTAAATAATCAAGTTTTATAATCCCCCTGTGAAGAGGGATAGCCTGGAACAGAGCTTGTTCTTTGTCTTTCTGTCTGTAACTGCTAGCTAACTTCTGTTACACACATTTTGAAGAACAAGATGTAGACAAAACCGTGCAAAGGATTGTTCCCAACATGGCAAGAGCATCCAACCAAAAGGAGAAGCCAGCAGGTAGGGCACACAGACACCTGTCCAAAGGACTATAAAAGTCACAGTTATGTGGGGACACCAAAAACCTGGTTTTCTGTGGAGCAATCCACGCTTCCAGAGTTTGCTCATCAATGCACACTAGCTAGCAGTGTGAATGAAGTCCTGGGGTCTTTCAATAAAACTTTAGCTGCCATGCTTGCCATGCCAATTCTTCACTCACTGTCAGCACACAGTCTGTAGGGTGGAGATGCTGAGCAAGAGAGAGATTTAGACTAGATATTAGGAAGAAATGTTTTCCTGTGAGGGTGGTGAGGCAGTGGCCCAGGGTGCCCAGAGAAGCTGTGGATGCCCCATCCCTGGAGGGGTTCAAGGCCAGGCTGGATGAGGCTTTGGGCAACCTGGGCTAGTGGGAGGTGTCCCTGCCCATGGCAGGGGGTTGGAACTGGGTGATCTTTAAGGTCCTTTCCAACCCAAACCATTCTGTGATTCTATGATTAAGTGTAGATGTGGTACTTAGGGACATGGTTTAGTGAGTTAGGTGGTGTTGGGTTGGACTTGATGATCCTTGAGTTCTTTTCCAACCTTAATGATTCTATGATTCTATGATTCTATGATTCTATGATTAGTAGGGGTGTTGTGACAAGGTGCAGCATCAGGTCATATGGGAGAGGCAGACCAGCAGCATCAGGAGAAACTTCACCACAACGTGGCATTTAGGCTTCTCTTCCACTCCAGGATCCCACGAGATAACTCAAACTGGCTTTGTAAAGCGCGTAGGCAAGTGATCATGGCTTTGCATACATGCCACCCTGCTAATTACAGAATGGCCAGCATTTCTAGCAATGAAAATATCACGAAGCAGCGCCTCCAAATCTTCAAAGGCAATTTTATGGGGGAAAAAGGGGCATATCTTGCTCTGGAAGGAACAACCTTGTGCCCATTCGAGTCAGTGTAGCAAAGCCATCATCATCTCTTAGCTGCAGGATGGTGCCAGCTCATCCAATGGCTTCCTCCTGGGTACAGAGCTGGGAGGACCAGAGAGCTCCCTGGACAGGAGATCTGCTGCCTCTCGACTCCACGTGTGCCCTGGGGAGGAGGGAGAAACAGCAGCACACAAAGAAACACAGAAGAAGAAAGAGAGAAAAAAAGAAAAAAAGAAAAAATATGTCAATAATTTAAGAGACAAAGCTTCTGCCATGAAACCCAATCAATTTCAGGCGCCTGCAGCAGGTTTTGGACACCTTGATTAATCATAACTCGTTACATATTATTTCCCTATAAACAAACTACAATGTTACTCATATAAACAGCTTTATCTTGACAGCTGCAAAATGCCAGGATTTAATGTCGAATGAACAGAGTTTTACCATATGGTACCACTCCGGGCCTGAGACGTTATAATCCACAGCATATTGCCTTCCGGAAACTGCGATTACAAGTAAGGCCCCTCTCCCCTCTCCTTCTATTTGCATTTGTTGTCTTTAGTTCACATCGTTTCTTCTTTTTCCTGACAGCTTAGAATAAATCAGTCTCTCAGCGGGGAGCTTGGGCTGGGTTGTTTTCTCTGTTTCTATTCTTGAGAGAGGGGCTTGACAAGGCACTGAGGGTTTGGGTAGCTCTTCGTAGGGTTCAGACTTGCAACGCCCATCCTAGCTGATCTTATCTCCCAGCCCACTCACCCCCAGGCTGGCAGATCAGAAAAGGCTTCACGATTATGTCTACATTAACTAAAATTGCCAGATGGCTCATGCAGTGGAGACTTCTCATGCCCTACTTTCTAATCCCCTTTTCTTTGATAAAATCACATGAAAACCAATATTAACTTTTGCTTTTTCCTGATTTCTATCAGAAACTAGACGACCTGAATCAAGTTCTTCACTCCTGGGGACACACTGAGTTTTTTTCTGTAAGATGTGAGAGTAGGTGTGAACACAGGGTGGCTAGAAGGCAATGCCTGGGTTCAAGAGGATACAAGCTGAGATGTTCTAATGAGAGCTCAGTTCTTCCTTGGCTTCAAGAGATCAGAATTGGTTGGTTTATGTGTGTCCCTGACATGGTAAAACTTGTACCTTGGTTCTCCCAGGTCCAGACTTGTGGTCTTCCTCCAGACCTAACCCCATTAGTGGAGTCTGTTGAAAATACAGCAGTGCTGCTCTCTGGTCTTGGTCAAAAGTTGGATTATATAAGTACCATCTCCTGTGCTGATGGGCAACAAGCAAGGAAAATCCACTGTAGCCTTCATTTTCCAGCATCAGCCAAGTCTGGAATTGTAAGCCAACCCCAGCCCTGAAAGAGCACCATGGGAGCACACAACTGTACAAAAGTGACCCAAGTGGAAACCAGTCAGATAATCACCTTCCATACAATACCTCTGGCATGCCTCTGACACGCTCCAGTCCCAGACATTTCTGCCTGTACATCTGTATTTGCTGTCCCTGGGTTTTGTGCAGGCTTCAGATGGCTGTCCTTTGTCACCAAGGAAGGGAATTTTTTGTAGTTTTGTACTTTTTGCAAGGGTTTTGTTTATCTGGATGTATGATTGTCATTTGCAGCTGCTGGAAAGGAAAAAAGTTTTTACAACTAAGCTGTTACAATTCCCCTAGGCTCTCTGAAGATTTGGAGGCAGTTTCTCGTTCTGTTGCAGAATTCCTATGTGACCCAACTCATGCAATTTTTATAAGTTTCAGGTTTTCCCATCTGAAAAAGGAAAATAAACAGTATACCTATTTTTTTCTTTGTTCCATTGCTCTTCATGGTTCCTGCTTTTTGCTGTGGCAATGTTACATCCCTTTGGGTTGGATATAGCCTCATATTTAGGTCCTTTTCTCTGACAGTGATGCCTGCCTTGCAGTCCGTTTTTATACTATAAAGGTAGGAATCTGCACGGCCATTGGAGGCAGGACAGGAAAGTCATGGGTTTAAATTGCAGCTAAGAGATTAGCCATGATATTAGGAAACACTTGCTAAGCTTAAGAAGAAACAAAGATGGTTGTTTTGATCGTTCATAGGATCATAGAATCAGATAATGGTTTGGGTTGGAAGGGACCTTAAAGATCATCGGGTTCCAACCCTCTTGCCATGGTCAGGGACACCTCCCACTAGGCAATGACACCTTGTTATCTTCTACCTCTAGATGTGGTGCAATGGCTTTATCTGTCCCCAGTGTGGGAGCTGCTGGGGTGGAAGGAGGGTGTAAGTTATGACTGCTCATAATGCAGTATTTAACCTGCACCACTGATGGGGAGTGCCTATTTCAAGACCAGTGAGATACCTCTAGGTCCTGGCCCTACATGAGGAACCGAATCTGCTGATGCCTACTCTGCCATGGGAGCAGCAGAAAGACAGAAATGGATGAATAATCGTACAGGTCCAACCAGAGAAACATTTCAAGAGCAGTTTTGTGAGAGCAACCACATCGAGGTTCAAAATAGCCAAACCCACAGGCTGCAGCCATGAAATTCATGCTGGGATACAACCAAAACATCATGTTTATGGATAACCATTACACTGGGTTTATGGTTCATCTGCAGGATAGTGAGTTATCAACCTGGCTGCACCCTGGTCCAGCACTGACATTAAAAACCTTCAATCACTGCAGTAGCTAGGGGCTTCATCACTGAAGAGATAAGTGTTGCTTTTCTCTCAACACTTTTAAAAACATTGAACAAAGCAGTTCTGCTTGGCTAAAGCTTCCCTGCGTCACTGCAGCATTCATTCTTTCTTCATCTCTTTTGATCTAATTTACAGAGAGTAATTAAAATCCACAGCCAACACATGAAATAGTTGGGGCAGGATGACATTCTTCCCATTAGCAGCAAGGGGTGAAAAACAGCGAGCGAGGCTGATGGTGCAGATGAGGGACAGAAATGAGTACGGAGCCCAGTCACATCATGATGAATTGCAGATTGATGTCTCTGGGCCATCTGGAGCTGGTCTCCTCCTGACATGCTGCAGCATCCCAGGGCCAGAAGGGGAAGGAGAGCTCATCTCTGAGAGGCAGTTAAACTGATTCAGGGTTTGTTGGAGTGGTTTTGGCATGCAGTGAGACCCAGACAATCCCAGGGAGTGAAAACTGTCTTTGGAGTACGGCGCTGAACAGCAGATAACAGTTCCCACTGCAATGCAAGGAGGCTGTTCTGGGCAGGGGTGGAAACTGGGACTCATTTGATGAATGGACCTGTTAGAGCAGGTCCAGAGGAGGCCATGAAGATGGTCCGAGGGCTGGAGCACCCCCCATATGAGGTCAGGCTGAGAGAGTTGGGGGTATGCGGCCTGGAGAAGAGAAGGCTCCAGGGAGACCTTCCAGCACCTTCCAGTGCTGAAAGGGGGCTACAGGAGAGCTGGGGGGGCTCTGGGTCAGGGGTGTAGGGATAGGATGAGTGGTAATGGTTTGAAGCTGAAAGAGGGGAGATTTAAATTAGATAGTAAGAAAAAAATTAGTGTGAGGGTGGTGAGGCAGTGGCCCAGGCTGCCCAGAGAAGCTGTGGATGCCCCATCCCTGGAGGGGTTCAAGGCCAGGCTGGATGAGGCTTTGGGCAACCTGGGCTAGTGGGAGGTGTCCCTGCCCATGGCAGGGGGTTGGAACTGGATGATCTTTAAGGTCCCTTCCAACCCAAACCATTCTACAGTTCTATCTAATCTGGAAAGAAACAACCTCCTTTAACAGAATTTCAGCCTTATTGCATGACAGCCACATCTGGCAGCAGGTGAGAGCACAGTCCTGAGTGCTCACTAACAGCCACAGCCAAAGAGACCTCCTTGCCCATGTGCTTTGTAGTGCTTGAAGCTCATTCCTTGACCATCCTGATCTATCCAACCCTGGGTAGATTCCCCAAAATATTTGGCTTGAAAAGGTGCTGAGCACCCGAACACCAGCATCAGTCAGTGGGACTATAACACAGCACTAGAATAAAGCAAGCCTTGAGTGTTGCTGCTGCTGAGCTGCTTGGGGAGCTTCCACTTGCTCATCAGGCCCAGTTTAGTTAACAGGTGACTTCCACAAAGCCAGCCCTTGCTCGGTTACTTGGACTACCCTTGTAAACAGTGGGAGAAAGGCACACTTCTGGACAGCTTTCATCTCATCCTGCAGTGTCTGCCTTAAGGGGAAATGATGAATTGTGCCCTATATGCTGGAAGGTCTGAGGGTGACTGGTTCAGGCACAGGCTCGATTTTGTGGCCAGATGATGTCTAAGGATAGATTAAATTAATTCCAGCTGTAATAACCACACTGAGCTACATCCAGCCTCAACCACACTCAGCACTGGAGCTGCTGCCCAGCCTTGCCGGACAGGGTGTGGATAGTTGTCCAGGACTTTTTTCAACATTTTTTCTGCTCTTCTCTCTCTTCCTGGCAATAGGTAAAATTGTTATCTTAAGCGTAACACATTTGCACACAAATGGAGGCCCATGTTATGAGCAACAAATCATGTCTTGGCTTAACAAGAGTAAATATACAGACACCTTGTAACTGCTGTCCCTGGGGGATCCACAAATCAACAGCTGCCAGCTATGTGAAAGTGTCTGTATTGGAGCACAATCTGGGAAAAATACTGCCTGTGACCCACGCATAGGTAATTCTTGTTCAACAGCACGAAACAATGTTCAATAAAGTTCAACCCCCCCCCCATTCGCTCACTTTCAAGCAATATACTTCACCATTATCGAGAATATTAAGAACCAGAGTAGTGCACAATCTGTTAAACCTTAATTAAAAATGAAAAAAAACATTTTTCTTTGAAATGAATAAAACTCTAAGTGTAGAAGCCATAGGTGCTATAAATTATACAAAATATTTTGTATCTATGCATGCATATTTAACTGAATCATTATTATACCCAATTACCTCACAAATCTTTTAATATTTCATTAAACAGGTAAACTATTTATAAATTTTATGCATAATATAACATTAATTCAGCATCAACTCAGTCTGCACACATGCCTTCAGATTTGCCTTCATTTACATATTCTTGAATTTACACAGTAAGTTTTGCTAATTAATTTTTATCAGGAACTCTGTAAAGCAATGCTGTATTCTCACTCCTCCAAGGATGCTCTGTGCAGTCGTCCCCTCCCGGGGAATGATTTACTAGAGAGGACTTTTACTGGGAAAGTTAATGGGGCTCATAAATTCAAAGTTAAGTGTTTTCCTTATGGCTTGGGTGGCTTAAACAATGCAGAAGATGTTCTCTAGCCTTAACTTAATACAAGAGGTGAATACGTATGCCTGAAAAGATCTTCCTGTGAAGAATAGTATCTCATCTGATTTCAAAATCAGCATTGTAAAGTCTGAATTGTTGTTCTGGTGTTTGGTAAAGCATTAGAAGTAATATCAGTCCAGACAGAGAGTTAAAAAGAAAAATTTTTTAAAAATCATCCAGGTTCTTTGAATCTTTGGAAACTCTCAATCTGATTGCAGACTCTCAAGGTATAATTGTCAAAATAAGTTACTTGTGTGTTAGCTTGTAGAGGCCAACATTGTAATCCTGTGGTGTTCAGCTTCAAAATCATCATAAAATCTAGGGGAATAAAATTGCTTTAGCCACCAGAAGAGTTCCCATTATTCTTTTCATAACCGGTTATAATACGGTTATGCAATCGCCTTAGACGTTAATGCAAGCTTTTAATAGTAATTTCATCCTTAAAACTTCAGCAAAATCAGCTGAAATCCTTGTAAATCAGAACAGTGCAGCTTTTGGAGAAGCATTCTCCTTCCTTTATGATTGCAGTTAATTAACATAATGCACTTTCTGCCTTCCAAAGTGTTCATTTTATCCACCCCCCTGAATTTTGCAACAATTCACCAAAGATTAATCACAAGAAGTATCATTTCTATTTAAAACTAAATAAACTACTGCCATTACAACTTCCCAGATGCTACTGTTAACAGTCAATACAAGCTGTCGAATCTTGAGTTGGGACCCATCACGGGGCTCAATTCATCGACGTTTACATGTGGGTAACTTGAGTCAAGACCCTAATGTCATTACCTCCAGCTGAGCTGAACTCTTACAGGCAGTGGAGTAAAATAAGCGCCTGTCCTAGTCAGTAACTGCTTTCCAGTGATATAAATCTGCCCTGGAAGTGCCAGTATCTCTCCAAAGACTACAAAGGGAATCTAGACAATCGACTCACATGTGAACATCTGCAGTAGAGATGTCTACCTTCAGCCCAATGAATCCCACTCAGGTCTTCAAAGGGTTTGTCCTCATTTTGTCTACCTGAAATTGTAGGAGGACTTGCTAGTCTTGCAAGCTTTTGGCTGAAGATCATGAGCATCCTGGGGAATAACTTTTGAGTAATGTAGTAAATGCCATTTTGGTAGATATGAGCCCCTCATGCTGTCTGAGCTGCACTGAAGAACTCAGAACAAAAAGGGAAGCAAAAACCTGACCTGTCTGAGACCCTGATCCAGACAAACTGCTTGATGCTCCCTGTCATGCTGAGCACGATCGTGCTGTGAAACACCGGTGTTTTCATAGAATCATAGAATCCCAGAATGGTTTGGGTTGGAAGGGACCCCAAAGATCATCCAGTTCCTCCCACCAGCCCAGGTTGCCCAAAGCCTCATCCAGCCTGGCCTTGAACTCCTCCAGGGATGGGGCACCCACAGCTTCTCTGGGCAACCTGGGCCACTGCCTCACCCCCCGCACAGGAAAACATTTATTCCTCAGATCTAGTCTAGATCTGCCCTCTTCCAGTTTAAACCCATTACCCCTCGTCCTGTCCCTACATGCCCTTGTAAAGAAATGCCTCCCCATCTCTCCTGTAGCCCCCTTTCAGCACTGGAAGGTGCTGGAAGGTCTCCCTGGAGCCTTCTCTTCTCCAGGCTGAACAACCCCAACTCTCTCAGCCTGTCCTCAGACGGGAGGTGCTCCAGCCCTCTGATCATTTTTGTGGCCTCTGGACTTGCTCCAACAGACCAATGTTTTCACTAAGAGCAACCTCTGTAGTGGTCAAGCAGCATGAGACGGACACCCTGCTGCCCACTCCTCCTTCCCAAACTCATCCCTCCAAACTTGGTTCTGTCCACGCTGCCTGACCAACGTTTCTCCTTGGGTGATCGCTGATGGGAATTTTGAATTGGAGATTTTTAACAAAAAGCACTACAGAGCACAGCAGCGACAGACCCATTTTGGGCTGTGGCAAAACTCTGGATAGACGATACTAGAATTAAATTTGGACCAGGAAGCGGGAAGTAAAGGTTATTTCTTTAGGTGTCAGTAAGGAGAATGAATCAGTCACAGTTACTTAAGGAACCTCAGGGAGCAGTTCAAGCATATGTGATGCATGAAGGCAGATCTAATTGGGGTGATTTTTTTGGGGGGGAAGAGGTTCATAAAAAGTGCCTGTCTCCATGGTAACTGAACACATAGGAGTGCACTTGGTCTGGCTGATCACAGTAGTCCTCAGCACGTGACTGTCCATCTCTTAAACAAACCCTAATTGGTTGCTTCCGATCTTTTTTCTTAGGCAGGCGCCTGCCTCTCTTCTACAAATGTTACACATGAATGATTTCTTCCGCCAAAATGCAAAAAGCTGTGCTTTCCAGAACAGATCCGGTCTGCTGGAAGACGTGCGGTGGGGGTAGCCATAGACATTCAACCTCTTGGTCTCTAAAGAAAACTTTATCTCACCTGTTTATCGTCCACTAAATCTTGTCCAGATGTGGTATATTTTCTAGAAATCATTGGGACAACACATACAGGGTATGAAACAAGCAAAGGAATCATGACCTCACATCGAATCTGAGTACTACATATATGTTTTTCATTAATTAATTGAATTATATCCCCACATGGATCATGACCACGACTGCATTAGTCTCCATCAATCAACAAGTCAAAACACACTCAGCCAATATCCTCTGCTCTTTCCAAGTGAATGAAAATTGATCAATAGAGAAAGCAAAAGGTTAACTTCACTTTCCTAGATATTGTCTCCTGCTTCCTTTGTTGTGGTTGGTAAATACAGAAAAGCATGGAAATATAAAAGCTGATAAAAATAGTTTTATTGCATTTTCTAAACACAAAACTCTTGAAACTTCTTTGTTCTGGAGGAGCAACAGAGGTGCATTGCTGTATTATCCATAGCTCTTCATATAGATCACTGGAACGGGGCAGTTAATTATTTTTCAAGATTAGCTTGTAGATAAAATTATACACATTTAGAAGACAATGCCTTGAATATTGCCAACAGTGTATTAGTTCCTCTTTCAATTGATAAAATAATTAAGGGCTTGGTTGAAAAGGGCATATTTGTCTCTGTGGCCATTGGTGCCTGAAAGCATGAAATTTCAAAATGTTTCCAATGGTTGTTCATTGAAAGGGGAATAATCCATTTTCTGCCTAATTATTTTCAAGAGAGCAATAAAAACTGTATTAGGAATATTTAAAAATGTAAAAAGTGCTCTACATGCGAATGGTTTGAACTTTGGCAATGAACCATCATTTGCAGATGATAATGAAAATGTTAACCTTGGGATAAACCATTTTGTCTACAAATTAGTGCCAAATAAGAGGAATATTAGCTTCAAACTAATTGCTAAGTTCATATACTTCTTCATACAGCAAAGTATCCTATGTATAAATTGTCATGTGGTTCTGCAGGTTATATAACTAAGTTTTAAATAATTTGTCATCGTCTGGCAAAAGGTTTCAGAATGACAGAAGATGCTTAATAGCTCTCACTGTAGAATATATGAAAACACTGAAGGATGTCACTGTTAAATGGATGTCTGTATAACCTAAGTGGGTCTTAAGAAGTTTCCCAGTTATAAGAAATTAACTATTATGGCAGAAGAAGATTGCTTAGTTATAATTTTCAAACTCCTGATGGATGATGAAGATGGGGATGATACTTTGAGGAACTGAAAACTAACTGCTTTTATTTTCTTTCACAAAAAAGTTAAAAGGTTTTTTATTTTGTGGGGGGTTTTTTTGGTTTTGTTTCTGTTTTTTAATGGCACAGTAATAAAAGTAAAGCAATCTGATCTTGTATGAGAAGAAATTTATGATATAATGGGTTCGCTGAAGAGTAAAGCTGAAACAAAAAATGGTAAATCCTTTGGTCACACTAGTAACTCCTATCAGAAAACAAACCATGACAAAGTAGAAAATACAGAAAAGGATTTTAGTTCTTTAATCCTCGACTTCACAGTTTCAGCAAGTAAAATCACATTAATCGAGAACCTATCTTTAAACTACATTACTCTCAAGCTATTTTCAAATCTCAGTTCTCTCAGTTTCTTAAAAACCAATGGAAATTATGCTGTTCAGTTATATCCTAAATGCAGTGTGGAAAGAGTATTTTCTGTGTGCAGAGGGCCTTGCTCTGTGCTTGCTGTGCCCTGAGCTGGGCGTCCCTGTGATCTCAAGTGTCCCATGGCCAAGGGCATTGTGCCCGACCTGCCTGAGCTCGGTGCTGGGGACACCCAACATGGCCAAGAGCTGCCGCCCCGGGCAGGCACTGCCCAGCAAACACCAGATCTGTGTGTGCCCGGGGTGCGGGGCAGCTCTGCCACTGGTGCTGGGGACTGGGGAGGAGGGAGCAGGCAGTGGGGAGAGGTGGGATAAAGATACTCCTGGGGAGACCCATGAGTGAGGAGGAAGAAACCCCACCAGGGACATCACAGTCCTGCCAGGGAAGACCTCAGGATGGTGACAACTGGAGGTGAGCAGCAAAACCACCATCCCTCCAGGTGCTGGAGGGAAGGTGGCAAAGTGAACATCCTATCAGATGAAAGAGGAGACAATGAGACATTTTCTAATATCAAAGTTTTAAAGGTGTTTTTTAGACTTTTCTGTACCACTTTGGACTCTCTTAGTGTTTTTGTAACTGGAGTAATAACATCTGTTTGTTGCCTTTTAATTAGAGTTTGATTTGACTCTAGTTAGACTAAACATAGGTTCTTGGCTCCAGATGTGTCCCTTTAGCCCATAACAAGATATTGGGCGTAGCACTCCCTGATTCTCCTCTGGATCACTCTGTCTTGCTCTTTCCAAGATTTGCTGTCTCTACCCTGTGCAGATAGCCCTAAGCAATGTGATCCACATGTCTAGGGGCAGGAATTGGTATTTGCTTGTCTTTTATTTATAAGCATAGATTTAGAAGGTCTCTGGATTAGTTCATAGGTGCAATGGCACCTTCAAGAAGTAAGGATTGTCTAGAAAGACAGGAAAATGTCTGTCCTCTTCCTAGTTGAGCCATTTAGAGAAAAAAAAAAAAAAGACTTTTCACATCATTTAAATTCTAGGTAAACTTGTGGTTTGGTTTTTTGTTTATTTGTTTGTACTTTTTTTCCCCATTCATTTTTTGCTAGCTATGTTGTCTAGTTTAGATTTCTTAAATAAATATTTTTATTTATTTTCTTCTGGAGGTTAGGGTAATTTTAAGATAACATCCCAGCACTCTCTCCTTAGAGTACTGTGATCCTAAAATTGGGTACAAAGTCTGAAGGGCCCAAAGCCTTAGCACAGGCTATAAAATACCTCAAGAGATAATAGGATATGCATCCACTTTCTCTGCATGAATGAGCTGGCACTGCAGAGGTCAGAAGAAGGAGAAACGTCTTCTAATAACCAGCAATAAGCAGGAAAGTTCTCTGTCACGTCGCAAGGTAGACAGGAGCAAGTCTAAAATGTTAGGGTGCTGAGAAAAGGCTTGACAGGGAGGTATGAAAGCATCTTTACTCTTCAGGCAGAAAAGGGCAGTGGAAATGGTGCCGTGGGCTGGACCGGACGATGAATTCAATAGCACAGCAAGAGAGAAGCTGACTCATAAAGTTAATTGATGGCTGGTTGGTTTGTCACTTACATTTTTCAGCCAGACCGCCTTGTGGAAAAAGAAGGATTCTTTCTCTCATGGACATAAAATGATTGTGAGATTAGTAGCCTAGGAATTATGAAGTCCTCCCTTTGACTCCCACCAGCTCTAAGCACTAATCAGATAATTGTCTGGGATGTGAGACACTTCTACCTGCTTCTTCCTCCCAAGCCTGAGTACTAAAACTTTACCTCTGCATTGGGCTGACTTCACCCGCACTGTGTTTTACTGCTGGAGGTTTTCAGCCTCCTTCATTGTGCATATTTACATGGAAGAAGATAGAGTGGAGACAAGAAGAGGGGTTTTAGGAACACAAGAGCAGGTGAGATGCCTTGATCCACTGCTATTACAAGAATTATGCTATACAGGCTCTTAAACAAAGGCATCAACTTCCATCTAAGTAGTTTGAATCATAGAATCAGAATAGTTTGGGTTGGAAGGGACCTTAAAGATCATCGAGTTCCAACCCCCTGCCATGGGCAGGGACACCTCCCACTAGCCCAGGTTGCTCAAAGCCTTTATTTGTTTATAAGTTTATAAGTTTAGTTTATTGTCCCATGTCCTCCTTTGATAGAATACTCCTGACTTTCTGATTCTGACGGTTTGACTCTTATTTCCTATTTTTCAGCCTAAATGTATTCACAGGCTCTCTGATCTCTCTCATTGTGTGTTCATGGTCTCTGCAGTCCTGTCCTTCCTGGCAGCTAGTTAAGAGGTTTTGCCACCTTCCCTAGTTTTTATGCCATCCACTGAAATTTTTCTTAGTGATAATTTGCTTCAGGAAATGAAATGTGGTGAGTCTCCTCCCCTAAAATAGGCTTTGCTGCTCCTCAGTCGTCTGATCAGCCCTTTGTTGTGCTTGTTCCAGGATAAGTTAGTTTATAGAACGTGGGTGTCCCAAATTGCACATTGCATTTGCCTCCCTACCAACACGGGGCATGATTGTGCTGACCTGCAAAGAAACCCAATTTCAAATCAGTTACAGAGGAAGAGGCAGTTGTCAGGCTGTATATGGGAGTGGAAAACAGATGGAAGAGGTTGGATAGTATTCCCAAGATCATGCATAAGACAGGATCCATCTCTTCTCATATCATAATGAAGTATTGCTAGCACAACTTTAGCTCACAGTTCATTTTATGAATTTTTAATCAGCATCGAAACAACTGGCAATCACGACATGTTACATAGCTTGGAGTTAACAACCCCTTGAGATGAGTGAAGACAGCTGTGCCTCAGAGACGTGTATTCATGCCCTCTGCAGATGCTGTTGTCTCTGTTTTCATCTGCTTCACGATTCAGGGTTTCTCTACAATCCCAGTACCTGCCTGAAATTTCTCTGGCTGGATGTGGGCATCGATGGGATTAGCATCTCTCTTTGGGCTGTCACCCTCAGCTGCCTTTACAGCTGGTGGAATGAATGATGCTCATTGACTTATGACCCAAAAGTGCTTGCTGCTGACTATAAAGAGTGGTAAGGATGAGATGCAGTCATGTGCCCTGGGTCCGGCTAGAGGCAGGTTGGATGAGCCCTGTTGTTATTTTCACAGAATGGTTTGGGTTGGAAGGGACCTTAAAGATCATCAAGTTCCAGCCCCCCTGCCATGGGCAGGGACACCTCCCACTAGCCCAGGTTGCCCAAAGCCTCATCCAGCCTGGCCTTGAACCCCTCCAGGGATGGGGCATCCACAGCTTCTCTGGGCAACCTGTTCACCACCCTCACAATAAAAAATCTCTTTGAATGCTTCTCTGAAATCCTCTTTGAATGAGAGCTGAGAGTGAAAGGAAAGGCAGCAACATCCACAGTAAAGGGCTGTCTTGCAGAATCTCAGCAGACGGGACCTGGTGGAGCACATGTGCTTCGCAGCTGCCTTTCTCCATATCTGTGTTTTATCCGTAGATCCCAGGAATATTTTATATGCACATGGCATTTCTCACATCTCTCAGGCTTGCATGTCCAGTACAGTCTGCAGAGTAATTTTTCTCATCATTGCTGCTAAGATTTCAGCTCTGACAGTGAAATATACCTTGCTGGATATAATATGAGAAGTGGGAAGAATTTTGAGTGACTTTTTGTCTGCTGAGCAGGGTTTGCATCTCTGTAATGCTACATAAATAAGTTCATAGCTGATTTGTAAACAGAGTGCATTGGAGGAGGAGGAGCTGCAGGATTTTCCCTTGAAGGCTCTTGACAGCTATGTCTGAACGCAGCTGGCAGACAAAGACAAAATGAGATCCAATGGTAGGAAGGAGAAGGTGGCAGGATATAAAATGAAAATAAGAAACAAATTTGTAGTGCTTTTTTGGTGGGATGGATCATCAGCAAAACGAATCATCTTGGGGGGCAGCAGCTTCTGCCCTTAAGATCTTTATATGTAGAGTGATGTCAAAAATTTGCCCTGCCTCGTGCTAACTCCTGGGTTAAGAGTGAGCAGTCAGATGTCTCTGGAGGTCAGATGGGATCCCAACGGTCCGTCTGGTCTTAATGCCAAGGCATCCAGCCTTGCAGAGGAGAATTAGCATCCGTGTTTATAAACAGGAAAAGCAAGGCAGAGGAGCAGTAGGGTCATACTGAGAACTTATCCTGCAGTCCTGATCGCTCTCCCTTTCTAGGGAATGGCATCTCCCAGCACTTCCTTCCAGTACTTGAAGGGGGCTACAGGAAAAATGGGAAGGGACGATTTATCAGCGAGTATGGCGATAGGACAAGGGGTAAATGCTTTAAGCTGAAAGAGAGGAGATTTAGACTGGATATTAGGAGGAAGTTTTTTTTCCTGTGAGTCCTGTGAGGGTGGTGAGGCAGTGGCCCAGGGTGCCCAGAGAAGCTGTGGATGCCCCATCCCTGGAGGGGTTCAAGGCCAGGCTGGATGAGGCTTTGGGCAACCTGGGCTAGTGGGAGGTGTCCCTGCCCATAGCAGCTGGTTTGAAACTCAATGATCTTTGGGGTCCCTTCCAACCCAAACCATTCTGTGATTCTATGATTCTATGATTCCTTGGTCCATGGTGATCATAGTAACCAGTGGGTGCAGGCTCAGTCCTGCTGCAGGCGATCAGCTCTACTCCAGTGGCAGTAGAGCAATGCAAGGAAAGATCCCACTTGCCTGTCAGTGCAGGGCTGACGGTGAGCTTGCTGTTCTGCTGCAAAAAGAAATTATGGTCGGAGACAGAACACAGGTCCTTTGCTCCCATGCTTGTGTGTCTGTCACATTGCATGAAGCATGCTTCACTGACCTGTTCTATAAACCAGCCCCAGGTCCTGTTGCTCTGATATGTTTTTTCCTGCTCCTCCACTGGGAAGCTCCAGGTTGGGATGGTCAAAACGAAGGATGTTTTTCCCAACCCTTTGGTTCACCCACATGAACTCCGGGACAGGGTCGGTGTGTGATTCAAACACATCATATCTCATAAAGAAAATTTCTAGAAAATATGCAGAACTTTCCAGAAGCAGAAAAAAAAAATCCAGCTGACATAGCCCTGGGAATCTGTGACTGTTTTCATTATGTGCCTGGTAAGGAGTCAGGACCATGCGGGGATCTGTCACTGCCAGAAGGCTCTTGAACATCTGTTGCAACTGCAGCAGCATCAGAATGAGGATGAAAAGATTAATCATGCTCTGGACGTTACTGGCTAATGCATCTTCCCTGCTAGCCTGCAGTCAGTGACAGGGGTGTCCTGAACTATGTTTTGCAGCGGGCTCAGCAGGGACACCCAGACAGCTGGGAGGCTCTGGCCCTAAATGGCTTCATTTAAAAGTTGCTCTCTGGTTAGATTGCTTTTAAATGCTGCTTAACTTCTCCCTTGTCTTTTTTTCCCCACTCAATCCCAACTTCAAGAGGGAGGTCTGAGCCTGGGACCAGATGCAAACAGAATTTGGAGCTGGGATGAAGGCTGGATTCATCTGAACAAAGCACTCATCACAGCCTATGGGGTGGCTTTTGGAAACAGAAAAGGGGGATACAGTGATGATTCTCCTGCATATGAAAGACCTGTTTAGATAAAGGTGGAAATAAAAAGTAGTAACAGCAACTATTGGATCAGCTGATGTGCATTCAGGGGAAAACATTTCTAACGTGCTCTTTCCAGGCTTTCAGGGGTTATCATGTGGTGGGGAGATGCTGCTTGTGTGTTCGGTGATGCAAAGGGCTTCTGCTCCCAGCAAATTTGGCCGCTACATGTCTGCCTCCTCTGGGTTTCGTGGCTGTTGCCCCAATATCCAACAAAGGAAAGTGGAGGGGAGGGAATGAGGTCCGACTGGCAAGGTGTGTGTAAGTACACACCATCACAATGCTACCCAGGCCACTGGATGTATGGCTGGGAGCTCTACTGAGCTGACTTTGCAGAAGGATTTACTGCCTACAGCTAAATTTTCTTTATGGTTCACAGGTCTCTCCTGTTCCCTACTTTTTAAGGCTTTGAATGTCACCTGAAGGTACTGGGGAGTCGCCATGGCTCATCATAAAGTGAAATGGATGGTTGGTTCTTGGACTCTTCTACTGAGTGACTGCTGGACACTGGCAGTGATGGCTCCATGGTGCAGAAGACCTCTTACAGACCCAGTCCCACTCAGAAAATTTTTATACTGAATCAAAGAGATTGGGTTTCAGTAGACACTGGTGCTGCCTGGAAGGCCAAGGTGATCTCCATGGTTTCACATCACACACCTAAGATACACTCAGTTGTTGGCATCCCTTAAAGACTTCTTCTTTCTGAGCTCTCTGAAGGGGATGCAATCCCAAGGGATCAATCTCAGCCCCATGTTACAATAAATGATCTGTTCGTGCAAGTGAGGAGCAGCAAACACATCTGTGAACATGTCAGGGTAAGTGCCAGTAATGATGATTAGATAAACTCCCAGGTGCTGAGATGATGGAGGGCAGAGCTGTCGAGCTGAGTGCAGGAATAGACTGTGCAGGCAGTACATTTTAGTACCACGGCGTTTCAAGGTTCCCTCACATTTTTGTTACCTCACAGATTCCTGGTGAAAATGGGGTTTTATTCCGTTTTGACAAGATCTTTTTGTCCTCTGCACGACACATTATTTAAGAAGTAAACACCGTGTAGCAGTATTTATCTGAAGGCTGTAGAAGAAGGAAATAAAATGGGAAAGAAAAGAAACTCTGTCTGGATGTCTGCAATGACAGAGGTACAGACAGCAAAGACCAGATTCAGCCAGCCTGTCCCCACTTAGTCCCGTTGGTGTTTCCTACTGCCTTCAGAGGTCCCAGAGGTGAACAGGCATCCAGAACCAGTGAGAAATATGACGGGGTGTTCAATGGAGGTTAGATCATTAAGTCTGACCTCAAAGAGGAGATATTTCCATCTCTAGAGTAAGATCTAGCTGGTTTTATTCTAGCCCTATATGCCATGCTTGCCCCATCTCCTTTGATGGACCAGAGCAAAGAGCCTGTCCAGCTGCTTGTCCAGCCCACCGCTGGAGGGGACATGGTCATCCCAGGAAAAACCCTGGGCTCTGTACAGGAGCACGACCCCAAACCACGGCTCTCATGGGGCAAACAGGAGAGATTTCAAAAGATCTTGGTTGTAAAACAACTGAAGAGCTGCCGGTGATTTTGCAACCAAGCTCCACCATTAAAAAAAATCTCCCCGCTCCCTTGAACGACCTCCCTCCTTCCTTCACGGAGGCAGAGCAAACTGCAATTAGCATCTGTGCCCGCTCTCTAAAGCAGCTCAGAGTGAGAGCAAGCAGCGTCTCAGGCCATTAGCCCTGGCGCCGTGCCACAAAGCCCTTCCGCAGCGTGTCTGCCACTGTGATGGATGGTGGCACGTTTCAGAGCTCAGCTTGTTCCCAGCCAGTGACTTACAGTAACTTTCTCTGGGGGTTGAGGGTGGAGGAGGAATAAATGATGCATGAAGCATCCATGGGGGAAGGAGACAACTCCAGGAGAAAACTTCACCACTGCACAGATGTGTGACGTCCCTCCCTGACCACCCATGGACACCAGCTACCAGATATTGTAGAGCTGAGGGAAGAGATGGTAGACAGGGGGATGACCATTCGCTGGAGGCTGCTAGAGATGGAAAGCGTGTGGGTGGCATGGAGGAGACCTGCTGGAGGTATTGGGATGAAACGGGGCTGGGGAGGTGCTGCAGCTAGGTGGATGCTGGGAATAGTGCAAGGCAAGAAGAAAAGTGGTATTGAGGTAGAGCTAAAATGATGGGTCTGACCCAGCCTCAGCCTCACAGGAGGGAGAAGCAGGCAGGTGGGTATCACAGCCTGATAAAAGCCAGCTGCTGCAAGGTGCCAATATCTTGCTAAGCCAGAATCCCAAATAAATGCAGCTGTGTTTGCAGTGCTGAAGATATTTGCCCCAGGGAGTGGTGGCCATGGTGGAGAAAGGTCATGTCCACGTTGTTTGGGGAAGCTCTTTCCAGGCCATCACCTGGTGTAGCACTTGACTATGGCACACTAGGGTCTTAAGAGAGAATTACTTTTTTTACTGTGTTTTTTTCCAGTTCAAAGTGCCTGACATACCACGCGTATGTGCGTGTGAGCCTTTTGTGGGATCGAGAACTGTGGGGATAGTTTAGGACTGTGTGGTGGAGGCAGCCAAACATGGGGAAATGCTGGGTGTAAGAGGCGAACAGCCCTTGGATTCTTCATTTATGAAGAAACTGGGACTGATTTAACACATCCATACTGGGGACAGTTTGGGGAACCAGGACCTGGAAATGATCTTAGCACAGAAACACAAAACTCTGAAATATCCTGATGCAAAGCTAACTTGCAGGAAAGTCTAGTGCTTCTTCAATTGCTTATTAAATACAGAATGACACAGTCCTCATGGTGAGATGTGCTTGCATCATTATATGAATCATTTTTCTTTCTCTTTCCTATGAAGCACCCTGTACAAGCAACTGCAGTGCAACAACAACCTTGTTAACGCCTCCGTTTCAGTGATCCTGATTGTTATTAATGATAATAACAGCACTTACAGGTCCTAATCAGGTCCAGCGCTAGACGCCGTACACAGGATGGTACCTGACTGAAACACCAGAAAAGCAGCGCATACACCTCTCATACCTCCCTGTTCCTTTGTGAAACCGTAGGAAGGTGTAATTAATCTGACATCAGCAAGAAAGCTGCTTCTTGCTACTTTCCCAAATTTTTTCCTTTTCCAAACAATCTGTGAGATCAGCCCTTAATTTTCTGGATGCCATGCATTTCTCTAGAGACCAAAAAGCTGTTATTCCCTTGAAATACTACTGATGTTACTCTGACACCAGAAATTTTATTTTTGTCAACTTTTATAAATTGGTACCCGATATTTCAGCACCCACTTGATTTGTGCAAGTCTATCAATTTTATTCTAGTTTAAGCCCTGTGAGTTATAAAACCAAACGCAGTAAATTTGAAAGCACATGAAACATTTGTGCCCAATTTAAGAGCACAGTAAGAGATCAAAACAGTTTGCTGCACTGGAAACTCAGGAAAGCTGCGCAAAATGCACTCAGTGAGGAAAACTGTAAATGGAGAAATTACATATAAATTACATATACACTATCTGCATATATATGCACAGACATGTTTCAGAGATAAAGAAGGTGCTTTGCAAAATTGTTAGGGGCTATGTGAGTTTATCAAATTGTGAAATTTGGCTCTTGGGGTCCTCTTGGCTACTGAAAATAGTGTCTAATTCAGCATCTCCCAGTATCAGATGTTGCAGGGAGTGAGCTCCGTAGGCTGCTTGTGGCATACAACAAGCAAGTTAACGGCCATGAATCCAGTGGAGCCCTTTGCAGCTCCCATGCAGAGAGGCGACTAGTGAAGGGGACTACAGGAGGGATGGGGAGGCACTCTTGATTGGGGAGTGTAGTGATACGACAAGGGGTAATGGTTTTAAGCTGAAAGAGGGGAGATTGAGATGAGATATTAGGAAGAAATGTTTTCCTGTGCGGGGGGTGAGACACTGGCCTAGGTTGCCCAGAGCAGCTGTGGATGCCCCATCCCTGGAGGGGTTCAAGGCCAGGCTGGATGAGGCTTTGAGCAACCTGGGCTAGTGGGAGGTGTCCCTGCCCATGGCAGGGGGTTGGGACTAGATGATCTTTAAGGTCCCTTCCAACCCAAACCATTCTGTGATTTTATGATAAACCTAATGAAGCTGTGTGAAAGATGCTTACAGGTGACCAGCAAGACACAAATACTCTGGATCCAGTGCTAGAAGTGCACTGAATATGAAAGGTCTTCCAATGAGTTTGATTCTGCTAGCGATACCCAAAAGCCCCCGCTTGTAGCACCCAATAAACTGTCTTCTGCCCAGCTAGTGAAAACCATGCGTCATCCCATCACCTGAGCTGTGATTCCACCTTCCTCCCACCCAGCCTTGTCTCGCTCTGCTAGATGGGAGGACTCAAAGCCCACGAGCTCTGCTTCTGTAAGCTGACGTTCCCCAGAGCTAATGAACATGTTTGAAGCAATCAGTCATTATGAGCCTGTTTGCTTCCACTTGTGCTACAGCTGAGTCTGGGGTCCTTGGGGAAACCATCTCGCTTGATCGCCGCAGAGTGCACGGGTGTTACGTGACCTTACTAACACTGTGGATCTACCTAAACAGTGGATAATCATTCTGCAGGCAAACTTCCTAGGCAATTTCTTAGCAAACACTAAAACATTTCTGTGTTGGTCCAAATTGTTTCCTCTGTTTTTCCCATCAGGGAAATAAACAGATTTTTCTGTTTGTGAGGGAAAGCAGTCTTTACTTCTTGAGGCTGAATTTGGAAGCCAAACATACTCTCTTCAGTATTACTGCTGTCATCTTTTTTGTCCCCACGAGACTTCTCGCAGCTATCACCCATCCCTGGAAATTTTTCTGGACTGTGAGCACTGAGCTAGGACAGATCCCTTAGTACAAATGCTTGCAGCATTTCCAATATAGAAAACACTGCAGTGCGAAAGTAAGAGCCCTGCTGCAGCGCACGTTCCCTGGGCAGAGACCAAAGCTGTGTGGGAAGCTGCAGGGAAGACCTGGAAAAGCTTGAAGCAGAACTTTTTA
The DNA here is from genome assembly GCF_000699245.1 of Pterocles gutturalis. Lineage (NCBI taxonomy): Eukaryota > Metazoa > Chordata > Aves > Pterocliformes > Pteroclidae > Pterocles > Pterocles gutturalis. Next base: position 94,656 of record NW_010133592.1, on the reverse strand, counting down.
TCACAAAATTTTATGTCCTATAGCCTTCTGGGTCCCACATATTTGGGGTTTTGTTCTGCTTCCAAAAGGTACTGCTGGTCCCCTGTCTGTTTCTCGGTGTATGCAGAGCTGAATATTGTGAACTGTATTTGCTGTCTTGGGTTTGTTTTTGTTTTTGTTTTTGTTTTTGTTTTTGTTTTTTTTGTTTCTCATTGTAAAGGCATTCATGAGGAAGAGACAGGGGGGGTAATTCCTGGAATTCACTTGCTAAACCATTTTTAACACCCTGTATTATCTGCCTCACCTCCAGGTGTGCCTGCAGACAGTCACGGGTTTCTGCTTCGTCTATGTCCTATGTCACCTTTACCAGCCCTGTGTGGGGCTGTTGGCATTAAAATATTACAGTTGAATGCAGCTGATGCATGCTGACAAATTTAATATCTTTGCTTCCTGTGTTTGGGAGGAGGTGACTAGGGTGTCATAGAGTCATATAATAGAATCACAGGATGGTTTGGTTTGGAAGGGACCTTAAAGACCATCGAGTTCCAACCCCCTGCCATGGGCAGGGACACCTCCCACTAGACCAGGTTGCTTGAAACAATCTGAGATCTCCTTGCTCATTTGCAAGGGATTTGGCAATAGTGATCCTTCTCTAATACTGTAGGGCAAGAGCAGTATTGCCAGTGTACCAAATCCTTGTCCAGCATGGGACATGCAATAACTCACCCTTTGCTTTCAGGATCCTGTGCAAGAGCAAGGGCACACTGCATTTCACTTCATAATGGTGTAAAGAGGACAGATAGCTGAGGAGATGGGGGCTCAGCTGTGAGAAAAGGCAAGAAAATGCAAAAGAAGAAAGATTTTCCCTTTACTTTCTTGCTTTGTGTCTGAAACTGATGCGGCTCAGGTATGGGGAGCAAGGAGAAGGTAGTTCATCTGTCCTACCTGACTTCAAGATGCTAGGTGTAGCTAGGACAAGCACAGCCAAGGGAGAGCCCCTTTCCCTGAACAGCTGGAGGGGTATTTTTAATTCTCCTCCAGCACTTCATGTACAGGGGCCAGGGGAGAGAGAAAGGACCAGGGAAGAGGAGAAAAGCAGCATGTCCTAACATGCTGTGGACTTGAAAGCTTTAGCACAAGGAAGAGTAATCCCTGAAGCACTACCCTAGCATAAGTGATTCCCACTTCTCTGTTTTCCTTTCTTTTCCTAATTTTTTTCCCTTTGATCTTGATTTGTTGCTTCTGAGGCTTGCAAAATTTCACCCTTGGGCAAGTGGAACAGATGCAAACCTTCTCTTTCCTTCCTTAAGACACAGCTCACAGGCACTTTTCTGAATTTGTGTGCCTGTGAACTAGATCTGCCTTTCCATCATCAGGTCACTCTTGATCTGGGTTTTTCTAGGGTGGACCAAAGAAATTATCTTTGGTGAAGCTGGCCTCAGAGGGTTGGCCATGACAAGCACAGTGTGTCCACCTCATGACTGGTGTGGCCCTAAGTGCCTGCTACAAGGTAAGCATCCTCCTTTCTTTAGAGTACGTGTGCGTTCTGTGTCTTTATGAAGTCGATGGTTGGCAAGTTTGGACTCCATGGTCAAGTCAGGGTAGACATGGTCTCTGAGGTTTAAGGTCCTGTCTCAGCTTCGTTCTCATATACCCCAAAAATATCTGCTGATGTCTTAGAGCAATGTAATAGATCAAGGTTACTTGGGCTTGAAAGGAACTGAATTTGAAAGGTGTTTCCATGCATTGCTGGGCTCATGGCAAGCAAAGGAGCAGAGCTGAGGTATTTCAGTTCTTAGAGGCTCATACTGGAGATGACCCACTGTGAATTCCATAAGACATTTCTGGAGTGATCTCTAGAAAGCATTAGTATGGATGGATAAAGGCAGACAACAGGAATTCTTTCTGCGGATCGTGCTGTGCCTGAAAATATTACTCCACGAACACTTATTGACCTTCCAGTTTTGGAAAGAGTTTGGAAATTTTTCACCTCCTCTCACAGCACTGAGAAAGGGCAGAATGGGACTTTTTTCTCAGAAAGAGGGAGTCTATAGCAGGAGCAGAGAAAATGATGGCTGAGTTGAGCTTGAAGGGTTAATGCTGGGCTTAAGCCAACTCATGGATCCCAGTAACCTGCTCAGCAGGCCTATGGGTAACTCCAAAATCTTCCTTTTCTTCAATTTTTTCCTGATGGCAGCATCTCTCCAGATTAGTACGCTCTCCCTGTGTGCTAGAAGACAGTGGTTTCCTTTCCTTTGATGCCCCTATTTTTAGTTACACGTTGTCCCCACTCTTCTGAGATTAAGACGTAGAGGGATTCCCACCCCGTCTCCAGGAAACACGTGCTTTTTCTAAAGAACCCAGAAGCCAACTCTGAGAAAAGTCCCAGGAAAGAGTTCATCCTTCAAAAACTGCTGCCAGCCCCATGTAGCCTTGAATTCTGTGACGAGGCAGATTATATTGGAAGTTTAATTCATCCTACAGACTGAGCATTTGTCATTGTTTCTGTGAATGATGTCGTATTCCTAACCAACTATTTGTTAGTCCCATGCTTTCCAGTGCTTCTGTGAACAAGACTTTTTGTCTCTGAATTTCTGGGAGAAGTGATGACTGTTTGTTCTGCATGTTTTAATTATGGCTGTTGTTTCTGCCTCCCAATTGGACAGACTTTTTTTTAATTCTCTCTTTGCTGGCTATGAATACTGAACGATACTGGCCAGGTGGCCGAAGCTCTGCATCCTTTTCTGTTGCAGATATCTCTCCTGAAGATATTCAGCAAAGGAGATATTGGCAATAGTACAAAGATTTAAGTTAACTCAGACCCACTCTCAAGCAAGTTGACTAATAATAAAAAAAAGAGAAAGGGGGTTGAATACCAGAAAAATGTTTTCAGTGTGAGAATGACTATTCAGTTGCAACAGTGATTGAGGGAATATGATTTTAAAGACCAAATCTGGCAGGAACTGGCCATGTAAGATGTCTTACTATCAGCTCATGCCTTAAAAAATAGATGTTTTATTTTGTTCATTGCTTTTATCTAGATTTAGATTGTAAATCCGTAGTGTTCTGCAGAGCTGGAGTCCAGACCTCAAGTTCTACCTCCTGATGAGTTCCAACAGTATGTCACAAAACATGCCCATGTTTACCCTTCTTCATGGCAGTCAAGGTCTGCAATGTTTCCATTGGTGGTATCAGCCTTTGCTCCTAGAATATTTGCTTCCTGGCACCTTTTATTTTGCATGGCCCAAGCTAATCTGAAATCATCACCAAGGAGCATTCCCTGCTCCTTTGAACCTCTGGAATAGATTAGTGATGGGGGGCCCTTCTCAGCATGTCCCTAACCCCAGCACTGCTGAGGCCACTACGCAATTAGCCAGTGATTGTGCTGCACCAAACAGATTGCGTTGAAGATAACCAGATGTGAGCAGATAAAGGGGCCAGTGGAATTGGGGCCATGTGTGTCTTATCTCTGAAAACTTCCAATAGCTTCTCCAGCCCTGAGTTCAAACAGCAGTCACAGGCCTGCAGTGCCTCATGCCAGGATGTTTATTAGGCATCATTTCCGGTGATCTAAGCCCTCTCGGTTTGCCAGGTGAATGAGAAAGGTCAGCAGTTTGGAGGTGAAGGCAGAGTTGTGTACTGTCAGATTCTTCTGATCACAGGACATCTGCTCCTGCTCATTCCTCTGAAGGTATCAAAGCACAGGATTGCTTTGTGGATGCCCCATCCCTGGAATTGTTCAAGGCAAGGCTGGATGAGGCTTTGGGCAACCTGGGCTAGTGGGAGGTGTCCCTGCCCATGGCAGGGGGTTGGAACTCGATGATCTTTAAGGTCCCTTCCAACCCAAGCCATTCTATGAACCCATCAAATCAGTCCCCCCATTTTTAAAATTATTTCTGACTCCCTGCCCTAGGAAGTATCCGTGCTCAAGACCACAAACACATCTTAAACTCCATACACTACAGACACCGAAATTTCAAGGAAATGGTGATCTTTTCCCCAACCTCCCATACAGCCAGTATCAACAGTAGTACCAGAGATCCAGCACACTTCTGATTAAATAGCAAGACAAAGCCTAGCTTTTCAGTGGAAGGGAATTTCATTGACGACTAAAATGAAGAATTCTCCAACACATCAGAGAGTTTAGAGGCATCAGGTAGAATCTGAAATCCCATACAAATTTTGAAAACTGTCCTCCTATATCTATATTCAGTCAGCATGAATGTGTTGGTGCTTCCAATGTCCTTCACAAGTGAACCACCAGCAGGGTCAGATGCAAAAAGAGGGAAGGCTAACACTTCTTGAAAATCTTGGGGTTTGAGAACCATAAAGGACCAAAGGAACATTCTTGTGTGCTCAGGGCATGGCTGCTCTAAAGAACAGCTCAGCATCCTCTAGTCCACATGGTCCCTGTAGCTTTCACAGGTCTCATTTAACCCTTCCAGCCCTCTCAAGAGTGAAGGTTCAGCAAGAAACTCTTTCAGTCATCTCAGGAAAACATCCACCAGGCTTAAAGATGGCTGTAGACTGCACATAGAAATTTATCTAGACCTTTTCTCAGTCAGATCCAGCAGTTTAGTTGTCCTTAATATACTGCCTCTTTTCTTTTATCATCCTGTTTTGCAGTTGAACATAGCAATTCAATAAGCAACCTCCTTCCCACCCCTTTCATTCCCTCTCTGAAAGACAAACTGATTATTACTTTTTTTTAAAGAGTAATCTAAGCTTTACAGGACCTCTCCTGTCAGGCTATTTCAGATATTCCATTGACAACTCCCTGCTAGATTTATCTCCAAGGATAGCATTATCCTTTTGCTAATTGAAATTCTGTCCTAAGGAAGAAAAATGAAAGATGTCCAAAGGGGGTAAGAAATAACAAGGCAAAAAAATAAACCTAAGCAAGCCTCTGAGGCTATTCCCCAGGATAGAAATCTGGAACAGTGTTTTGTGCCTTTCCCTTGCAACCAACTTCCCAAAGGGGCTGAATTATCGAATATGACATGGGGTAATCTTACTAATTAAAGAATTTCTACATATATGAGAAACACCAAAATGCTGATCACAGGGTACAATCCAGTTTGCAAAGTATTTTTTCTGCTGGGATTCACCAAGACACTTGCTGTTTTAATATGAGTTGGATTTTTTAAAAGATTGGAGTTGTTTTAGTTTATTTTTTCCAGATGTTTTCCCTCATAAGATTTCAGGTTTTACTATACAGCTCTCATTTGTTTGCCCAATCAATTTCTTGCTTTACCTCTCTCTTTCCCCCTTTTTTTTCCCTAAGTGTTAGTATGTGATTGTTGGAATGTGATTGAAGCAGAACCCTGCACAGTAGACCACTACTACAGCTGTCTCCGTGAGACAGATTGGAAGAAGATTGAAGAAGCCTCTAGTGAGGACCAGGAAAACATTGGTGATAGTCATGTGAGGCAACTTTCAGAGATGGACAGAAAACAAAAAAACAAAACCAACCAACCAAAAACCTTAACAAACCCCAATCTTCAAGGATTCCATGTGATTAAGAAAGCAGAAATTCAGATGACAAACCTTGCCAACCTCTGTCTGCCCAAACGAGGAGAAAAAGTCTGTAGGAGGCTATTTAAAAACAAGCGATCAGAACGTGTTTTTACCTGTTGTTGAAAATCTCCCTTCTCATGGAGCCCACGTTACTGACTTAAAGCCCACATATGACCCTATGTGTATTTTTGCATCAGAGTATTTTTGCTTGGTGAAACAAGCTTCTCAAGTGTGCTAAGACATGTTAGCTGAGTGAGTAATGTAAGATACCCTCAAAAATGACACAGGATTTCCTTTTGTCAGAAAAAGCCTTTCCAAAGGCTCAGGAGCTACTGCCCAAGTCAGAGCAACACAAACCCTTTGGCATTATAAGCTTTAAACTCACATAAGCATTTAAGCCATCTCAGCTTAAATAAACATGACAAGTATGCTACTGATTTTGCTGTGGTTTGACATCGGTACAACTCCCTCCTGACTTAAAGGAAATACATGAAATATATGAGGGTAATGAAAATGACAGAGAAGGTGCAGAAATCTCTGAGCCAGTGAGAAATGGTTCCCTCGTATTTCTCATGTATGGATGTCCAGCACTTCCAGGTTGTGCTTCTTGGTCTATCACATCAAATTCCTGAATTCAGCAGGTTAGAAAACTGCTGGTGGATGGAGAAGAGGGATGTTATAATGTAAAGTGCTTAAGGCCATTCTTTTTCTTATTTATGCACATTGAACAGTTGGTCTGTTAGAAGAGGTGGTGTGGTCTAACACATCACCTGAGCTTTGGACCAGCAGGTTCTAGTGTCAACTTTGTGTCTGACTCTAGCAAATTGCTTCCTTTCTGGAAGATCCAAGCTTTGACTCAGATTTGGTTTAATCTTTCTGAACTTGTGCTGAGGGTATTTTATGATGCCTGCCAGCTTTAACTTACACAGGATTCACAGTCCGGCTGTTTATCAACCATTGAAGGTAATCTGGGAAGCGTGGACCACCTCTGAAGTTCCAGCTGCCCAAAATTGCCCACAAGCAGACCCAGATTGGAATCACTTAGATGTGTCTAACTTGTAACGTTGAAATCTTCCAGACTGCTTTTCTGCTTTGCAGTCTGAATGTCTGCATGCAAATGCCAGCAAAAATATAAAGGGGTGGAGTGCCCTCTTATCCCCTAAATCATCAAAGAATGCAATTAAGGGAAACTATCTAGTTTGGCCCAACTTGAAAAGAACCAGGACAGCCCTTTCATTCAGAAGGTTTAACGTGGGCTAGATGATTGCAATATGGCTTGTGCTAGGGAATGGCTTGTCAATAAAAAAAACGTGAGAATCAGACTGAGCGTTGCTCTTACTCTCCAGGATGAAGGGAAAGGGACTGGATGTGAGTGGTTGACTGGTGCATTAGTCTGTAAAACAGAGACTGTTTTTATGTCTCTATTAAGCAGGAAAGAAAGGAGGAAGGAGATGAAAAGAAGACGATAGAATGGAGGGGGAAAGTGAAAAGACCTGGGTGCAGCCTGGAAGCATCATCCTGTGAAGTAGGAGATGGAAGAATGGCAGGAAAAAGAATGGATTTACAGCCTGACACCCCCACAGATGGCTCCTTGCATTTGTCCTTTTGCAGACAAACAGACCCCACTTGAATTATGGGGCTGTAATTCTATTTGAGGATGGTGGACGGGAAGAGGGGAAGGGGGGGAGGTGGCAAGAGCTGTTTGGTGGTTTATGACCTCCCCAGAAGCCCTTGATGGAATTCCAGCCCTATAACTCACAGCTGGCTCTTCTGGATCTAATTCACCAGGGGGCTCTGATGTGGTAGTTGAGATGGAGTTCGGTGTTGTGTCTTTCCCCTGCTGGGGAGTTAATCAGATTGCCTTTGCTAATCCAAAGCAGGGCAGTTTTATGAGGCAGTTTCCCTGGCGAGTGCATTCTGTTTTGGCTGGGGTACCGTGAAAGCAGAGAGCAGGCTTAGGTACCGTTAACATAATTGAATCAGTGTCTGCAGCCGTATTTCTTTCATAGTCATCCATCAGAAAGAAAGAAGAGCACAGGACCTGAGCCACGTCATGGCCATCAAGGTGACCCTGGTGTCTTGAACCCTTGAGGTTTTCCATTTGGCTCTCCCTGGTGACATCCTGGGGTTGAAAGCTGCCTGCAGGTCTGCCCTGTACTGAACCTGGTGAGTGAAACCTAATTCAGGGCCACAAATTATAACTCAGAACAAGAGATCTAGCTCATATCCATGCCTATAGATCTGTCCCATAACCTTATAAAGAAGAGCAGGTCCTGACAGTATCTCAGAGTCCGTACTCTGGCACTCCAGCAAAGGGTTAATCAAACTGTTATTTAAGGCCAGGCTGGATGAGGCTTTGAGCAACCTGGTCTAGTGGAAGGTGTCCCTGCCCATGGCAGGGGGGTCGGAACTTGATGACCTTTAAGGTCCCTTCCAACACAAACCTTTCCATGATTCGATGATTCTGTGATTTCTTCAGGCTCATTCTCTTATCCCCATGTACAAGCCCTGGACAGGTAAGCATCACACTCTCACAGACATAACAACACAAACCTTTTAAGCAGCTCCTTTTCCAATGTTGTATTACAAACATCTCCTGACCCAGTAGACTTTTTTTGCAATGTGCCTTTCTGTGCTCCAGCTCTGTATAATTGGCCCAGTGAAGCAGCTGTGCCTAAAGGTATATAGGGCAGAGGGACCCAGACTAGATGCAGTTTTATCCATGAAGGCAAAAAAATCCCTCATCCATGCTCTTCCCAAACCATACATTCTCTGGGAGAGGGTTAGCTGGCACTGTCCAAAATCATGTTGGGGAACATGCTAACAGCTAAGCATCACAGATAATTTCAACATAGTGCTTGATACTCCACCTTGGCTTTCTTTTATTTACTAGCACAGATGTAGCCAGGAAAAACATGCTGCCTGGTGGTGTTATCTGCTTGTCATGTTCCTACCCATAAAATGTTTGTGTGCTGTGAATGGTGACTAACTGGTGATCTGCTTGCCTGTGTTGTAGGAACAAGGGCTGCATCCCATATGGCACACCGAAAGGAAACCGGCCTGTGGAGAAGTCTTGGCATCGTGTTTGGTTTTGGGAGTTATAAGGTCAGTAAATACATTTCCCATTAGAATTTATGAGAAGGCAGGAAATTCAAAGAAGTAAATAATAATAATAAAAAGAAAACAGGTATTCTACTTTCTTTCTTTTTTTTTTTTTTTTTCTTTGAATGTCTCAGCTGAAGGCAAAAGACCAAACCGATTCCTGCTTTCCTCCCAGATGCTTGCTGGGTTGTGGGAACATAGGACACATCACAGAGTTCAGGGCTCTGGTGCATTTACAGCAAGAGATGTTCCCTTTCCTAAAACAATTACAGCAAGAAAGGTCAAAGCAAACCCACTGGTGGGATTCATCCCACCTGCTTTTAGAGAGACATAGTGTAGCCATCCACAGCTGGGCCAGTTTCCCCCATCCTCCCTAGGGTCAGCAAGAGGAAACAAGCATTTTCCTTTGTCATTCATGGATCTATTTCAGCCATCGAGGTTGCAATGAGACGCATCATATTCTGAAAAATTCACCATTTTTCACTGGTGCATGGAGACAGGACAACTAGCACAGAAGAAAAAGCACCCACAGCCACTCGGATAACTCCCCAGCGTGAGAAGAGGTGACTGTGGATGTTGTTGCAGAAGCAGAGCTCATCGCCTGGTGTGCAATAAGCCAATACACACGCAGAGCTGAGATATTCTTCATTGCACGTCTGCACAGAGATGGGTGCTGGGTGGAAACTCCACAAAGCTGCACACCTGGTTTCGGTCACATTATTTATACAGTTCAAAACGTTAGTTCCGTCTAGTTTGACACATCCTTCTAACTATAATTGTTTATTTTTTAGCTCTTCTTAATTGCAGTTGGTTAGTTCTTTTCTTGCTTCGATTTAAACACAATGTTCCTTAAATTTACTCCATGTGCTCGGTAAGTGGGGGTCTTAATTCAGGAAGGTTGTCCCAACACTTGGAGGTGTGATTTTTAGTATTATAATTATATTAAAATTAGGACATTTGGACGGTGCTAATCACTAACTTGGCTGACTGCTCCAAATACACTGATTATTTTCCAGGATGTTCCCGTCTCCAAGGGTAAACCCAACAAACCTTAGGTGATTAAAAAGTTTTTCTCAACAGTTCCAAGGACAGTCCTCCTAATTTACACAGAGAGTGCATATTGGTTATGTTAGCTTCTATCTTAACTTGCAACACAGAGATCCTGCTAGGATGGCTCTGAATAAAGCTTCATTGATCCCATAATTACTTTTTTTTTTTTTTTTTTGGTGCCATACAGTGTGCTGGCACACCTTGATACTGAAGCCAGCAGGTCTCTGCAGGGCAAGTGGCTCAGACTTACGGTCCCCATCACTCTCACTATCATAGAATCACAGAATGGTTTGGGTTGGAAGGGACCTTAAAGATCATCGAGTTCCAACTCCCCTGCCATGGGCAGGGACACCTTTCAGTAGACCAGGTTGCTCAAAGCCTCTACCAATTCCCTCAGGACCTGTGGATGTACCTGATCAGGTCCCACGGACTTACACACCTTCAGGTTCCTTGGAACCTGAGGCTGAACACAAGGAAGGGTGAGTCTGTCAGTTCCCTCGTACAAGTGATATCCAGTGGGCACGAAAGAGCTGATGTTGTGGTTATACTCTGCCGCACCAAAAAAAGCTCCAGGAAGGGGACTGGTGGGGGGAACAGCTTAATACAATGCAGGCAGGAGAACCTGTGAAGTGTCAGAAAGTAAGTGACGGAACCGGGAAATAATAAAGGCAAATTGAATGCTCTCCAGGTTGCTGGAAATTGTCTTTCTCAGTTGACATCTGGGATTGCTTTGGGAAGTGGAGCTGCAGACCAGCTCCTGGCTTTCCCCTGGGAGCTGGAGACTGGCTCCTGGCTTTGCTCTGCCCTATTCCCTGCCAGGTTTTCAAGGGGCACTTAGGGGATGTTATTTACATTGGTCACCATTGCCTTGGTGGAGGAGCTTGAAGGAAGGATGGATTGAGCTGCAGAAAATGGACATCACCTCTAGTGGACAGGAAAAGCAGGAAAGCTTTGAAAAGACCTCTTTTCTGTACCCTGGGGCTGGGAGAATCCAACATGGACAGAAAAACACCAATGATCTTAGTGAAGAGATGGGAAGATGGCTCCTGCCTGCTTTGTAAGTAACTGGTTGGCCTGGAATCATAGAATCACGGAATCACAGAATGGTTTGGGTTGGAAGGGACCTTAAAGATCATTGAGTTCCAACCCCCTGCCATGGGCAGGGACACCTCCCACTAGCCCAGGTTGCCCAAAGCCTCATCCAGCCTGGCCTTGAACCCCTCCAGGGATGGGGCATCCACAGCTTCTCTGAGCAACCTGTTCCAGTGAATATCCAGTTTAGCCCATTTGGGAGCTGAACAGAATCATTTCAGATGATGAAGCAGAGAGAAGGGGATGGTAACCCCAGCACAGTTGTGCTCTCCCTGTCATGCACTTGCACACACAGACAGCAGGACCTGAGCCAAGGTCTCTCTGGATCTCCAGAGTGCCCCAGCAGCCACCAGATTCATGCCCTCTCCTGTTGCAGACATGTCCACATCAGAGGCTTTCCTCCTCACTCCTACTCTTGCAGCTCTTGTTGACTCAATAGGTAAATTTTCCACTAAGTAGTAGCAAGGCTACACATGTAATCCCCTTGCAAGCAAACAGTTTGAGTCTATGGCTGATAACATGGAGTTACCACAAGCCTGGAATATGTTTGTTTGGCTGTTCTAAATAATTGCAGCACCGTTTAACGCTTCGAAGGTTTGTTTTTGTTTGCAATAGTTGATGTTGTGTTGCTTCCTTGTCTTGGCACAGAGGACAAGAGGAAGCTGTGGTCCAGCACTTAGATACCAAATCTGAGGTTTAGCTACAGGATCACAGGTCCCAACCATGCCCTGCCCTACGGCTTCTCACAAACATGCAATACACTGTGGTGCCCAGTTGCAAAAATAATGACTGGGTTGGTTGGTACTGGGCAGAAACAGGCTGCAGAGACCCTGGCTTTGCCTCTGAGCTGTTGGGTGATTGCAGGCAACTCATTGCATCTCTTCGTGCCTCTGTTTCCTCCCCACCTCTTCTTTTTCCTGTCGGGTCACTTCCCATAGGAGGGGGTTGGAACTCGATGATTTTTAAGGTCCTTTCCAACCCAAACCATTCTATGATTCTATTATTCTATGACATGGAAGCTATTATTTCTACAGAGACTGTTTCTCTCTGTTTATGCAAAATCTGGCAGAAACTCAGCCTAAAACTACTCTTGTGCATTTGTTAAGTACAACCACTTAATCTGGTAGGAAGTTTTTGGAGGTATTTTCAGTTTAGGTTTAAAAAAGGCCCCGAAAAAGAAAACCCTCCATAACTCTTGTCTTTAGAGGTGTTTTCATTTTTTTTTTCCCTAAATACATTACTAATTCAGAATAGCGGAAATCTGAAGCACTTCTTTGCACACAAAATTTTCTAGCATCAGTTCCTGAAATTCACCCTGCTGCCCACAGGGGTCTGATGGGTGATGATCCCTATACAGGCAACACACTGCTGGGACTGACTGACCTGCTCCTGGGACGTGCTGGCAGACTGCTGCAAAGACTGATGTCCTTTTGGGTGACAAGGACACTGCTGTGTCCCAAGGAGCAGCTGGACAGAGACATCTCATTTCCTCATCTGGATGTGGTCAGTCTGTCGGCGTAGATATGCTGCTCTTGAGATGACAGAGAGGAGAAGAGCTTTGTCCTTGCTTTGCAGGGAGAGGGAGGCTGGTGGCTATGTGCAGAGCTGGCTGCGAGTCTGCAGGGGGATGCGGGACACAAGGAGGGAGCAGGTCCATGGCTCTGACCTCCTCTGCCATGCCTCATTGCTGTGAGAGTAGTAAATTATGAAAGATGACTGTTTCAGTAGTCCCCACCACCACATACCCTTTGCACCTCAGAAGGGACCTGGCTCTGCTTATATCAGTTTGGCTTTTCATGAGCAGGGTCACTGAAAAGCACCTACGAATCTTTTATCTCTGGTTTTTCTTCAGCTGAGGTGTCTCAGGTCAAGTTTCCTGTCCTTTGGGGTGCATGATGAGGCTGATATGCTAAACCATGCAGATCTGTATCAAGGCAGTGCAAACCCAGCCTGGGCTTGCCCAAGCTCATCATCAGTCCCTGGGAGTCTGACCTCCTTCACTGAAGATTTAGTCTTCTCAAGAGCCATTCAAAAGATGGTGTCATAAGATAATAAACGGGTGATAAGGGGAGTACAGTGGTTGGGGAGCAGAGGCAAAAATGGGAAAATGTATTTTGTATTGACTCCAGCCAAGGATATAGGTGCTGAGGGTGGATGATTTCTTCCTACTTGCATGGCCAACCACAAGTGCTCCAAGAAGCAGCTTGCCCCAGCAGCAGCCTCAGCCTGGTGTGACATACTGGGAAGAAAGAAGCAAGTGGGCTGGAGTATTTGCTTGTCCACTTAAGACTACCTATGACTCTTCCAGGTTTGAAACCCAGTGTGATGATTGCTACTGTACTGTAATGGCCAAGGAGTCAGAGGCTCTTATTGAGGACTTTCAAGCAGCATAGGATATGGTTCATTTAACGGCATCCCCGAATTCATGATCTTGTCAGTCATCTTCAAAATGCACATCTAATGACACCCCAAAGGTAGATGGAAAGGAATAACCTGTACGGATCCTGTCTGCAAGAAAATGTCAAACAGCCCAATAAATGGGTTCTTGTGTGAGAGAGAAATAAAGAGAGAGAAGGGGGTGATGGTGAGAAGGAAGGAAGGAAGGAAGGAAGGAAGGAAGGTGACTGGTGTAAGAAAGCTTTTCACAGTCAGTTGTTGACATAAGCATGCTGATCCCCGAACTTTGCCCTCTCTGTACACATAGGTGGGGTCTGCTCAGCTTGGATCCACTTCCCACCACAATTCACCAGCCCAGCCCATGGACATGAGCATGAAGTCAAGTCCAAAATGCCAATATGTGCTCTCGAGCAGTAAGGAAACTCTAGAGCATGTACTGTGAATGCTGGGGGAGCCTGAACTTGGGAGAGAGCTCCTACAGTGTAGAGGTGAAGTGGACGTGCTTTGAGCACTTACATGGTCTCCAGTCTGGTGCTTCTCCTTCACTTGAATTCCCTCTCTTCGGTTCCATTTGGCCACAGGAAAGAGCATTCACAGCCTGGGGCATTTTTATTTCTTTATTTTTTTTTAATAAACTTTATTCTATATTACAAATAGGTTTTTTTTCTTTTTTTGTTCTGGACTGCAAAATAGGAATGCCTTATATTTACATACACAGGTATACAATTAATTATAACAAAGGTACAGAAGCTTTGCCTTTACCAAGTAACAATGGGATTCCAATTTAAATAGTATAGATTTCATTTATTTTTTGAACTAGGATCAATTAAAAAGAAAATCAAACCAACAACAACAACAACCTAAGAAAAAACATCCCAACCTCCTTTCTAATGCTGTCTTGACATCTCTTTGAGGCTGTTAGTAACACTGTAGTGAAAGGATATGTCTTTACATTGATTTTTGTATTTAAGGTGGAAGCTTTAGCAGAACAGAGAATGAGACTTCTGGGCTCATGTGTATGTCCAAGACACAGGGTCAGACACTAGGAAGGGCCTGTCTTGTGACGTTAAATAATCCAGTTGCCTCTCGGTTTTAATTAATTGGAGAAAACACTGGGAGCATTTAGCTAGCACCTGATCTCTCTGCTTCCTTACCCCACTCTGAGCTGGATAGTGGGTTTTCTCCAGGTACTGGAGAAAGAGCAGCATAAAAATTGTAAATAACACCGAGTTTCTCTTAAGATACTTTAGAAAGGACTCCAAGCTTGGACACGTGCCTTGATTTCTCCAACTGGCTCTATCTAAAAGTCAACAACAACCTCTCCTACTGGGAAATACTGCTCTCAAAATCAAGGAGCCATGCCAGACCATGCCAGCAAGAGAAGGGAATGCTGAAAGAGCCTAAATATCCTGGTTTTCCCCATTTTCGAGACCCAGGTTCACTTTACTGAGCTTCCCTGCACACTGCTCTCTATTGCAAGAGTCTTTGAGGTGTTGTGTTTCCAACCAGAAAGAATTTCTTGAGGTAAACTCTCCATTTTTAGAACAGAAGACTAACACAAAAAAAGAAAAGCCATGAAGAAACAACAACAACGACAACAGAAATCACACACGTGACAGGTTGATTAGACTAAGCAGCTTAATATCTTCACTGGGGTGTTTTTTTGGTGGTTTTATTTTTTCTAAGTGTAAACTTTTTTTTTTTTTTGACATCCTTTTACAAATTAATTTGTTGCTGTAAGCCTGTGCCCCCTTGGGTGTTTCTTTAACAGTGTAGTGAACTGAGCCATCCCAAAAAAAACCATGGTTGACAAGCTCTATTTTCAAAGTATTCTCCCTAAAATCATTACACCCCTGTAAGACAACACAACTTTTTTGTAGGAAGGGACATTCCACAGTGGCAGAAATGAGGGAAAACTGCAGGACCCCATGGACCCAATGATACTTTCAAATGGGAACTGCATTGGGTGCAAAGCAGGAAAACTCAGGCTGTGAATGACCAGGAGGCAGAGATTCACACCATGTGTTGAGGTTCACTCGTTGCCTGCTCCATAGCTTACCAAGTTTGGATGGCAAGAGCTAGGACATCCCAAGATCTCCATCTGCCCTGGAGGACAACTCTTTTACTACTCATCAGATGCACAGAGCAAATTGTCCTGGTGTCACTGAGGCTATGCCATACCTCTCTACCCAACAGCTATCACAGTGAGGTATCTGTCAACATCGAAACACAATTTACTATGATTGTGTAAATGATCATATGTCCCTAGTTTGGAGAAAGACCCATTCCTGGGTTCCCATGGTCAACCAAATAGAGGAGGATTTCAGAGGCTCAGAGTTGTTTAGACAACAGCAATGCTTCAAGAGATAGATTTTTAGATTGATTTCCTCATTTAAGGGTGAGGGATATGTAAACTGGGATTCCTGGATGCAG
The DNA here is from genome assembly GCF_000699245.1 of Pterocles gutturalis. Taxonomy (NCBI): domain Eukaryota; kingdom Metazoa; phylum Chordata; class Aves; order Pterocliformes; family Pteroclidae; genus Pterocles; species Pterocles gutturalis. Next base: position 79,086 of record NW_010133592.1, on the reverse strand, counting down.
CTCTTGGTGAGCCACTCAAAGCCACACAAACCTGGTGGGGGCAACATGCACATTTCTATACATTGTCCTCTGTCTGGCTTCTTCAGTTAAATGCTGAACCAAGGAAAGGAAAGAGACTAGAAACACCTTGTTGGTACTGATGAGGTTCTAGTAGAGTGTTTGTCTGGTCATGGCATCTTCCCACATGACTAATGGCCACCACAGAAAGCAACAGATTTCTATGGAGAAACAAAACCTCTGACAATACTAAAGCCTGCCCCAGGAGTTTGGGAACCAGGACCAGTTTTCTTCCTCATTCTCATTCCTTTTACAGCATCAAGCAATATCTCCACACTATTAGATACCTCTGCTTCGTGAGTAATTCTTCTACAAGCTGCTGGGAAGAGTGAAGCATGACTTGTTTTACTTTCGCCTTGGTGATGTGAGAGAGTAGTCCTGCTATCTCCAGCAGCCCAGAATTTTTATTTTTTTCTTTGATATGAGATGTTCCTTGGATTTGTGGGTCCTTTGTGGAGACACAAATGTATGCCCCACTAAAAGGAGCCCTGGGACTCAGTCCTTTCAGGTTTCTAGTTTTCCTTTGGAAGTCTTCCACATGACAGTGTCTCTTTCCAAAGCACTTCACTAAAGCCTTGAGGAAAGACAGATAGACGTTTTGTGTTTTGGCTTACTTTTGAACAATTTTCCTCTTGATATTAGCTGGTTTGTGCTTGGGTTGTTACACCACAGAAATACTTGCCTTTAGGAAATGTGGAAGGGATGTGTAACCTTTGTGCTGGCTGACTCAACAGTGAGAATAGCCACTAGACTCTTAACACTCTATCAGTTTTCAACAACAATATTAAAAATAACGATGACAATTATGTGATTTTCTTTGTCTTTCTCCCTTCATGGTGAACATCTCTCTGTGGGCTAATGCACATTATCTGGACACTTTGGTAATTCTTTTCAATTACAACAAATACCAACCAAACTTCTGCTCATAAATTTTCACGTGATAACAATTTTTTATGGTGTCCAGTGTCAAAGAAGTATAATAAGGCAACTGCAGATGAGAAAATTGGCATAGCCCTCTTACCTAACAGCGCAAGGCTGGTGTATGCTGGATTGGACCAAACCTTAGGATATAGTCAGGACAGAATGAAGAGTGGGCAGAGAAGGACTAGGGCATGTTGGGAGAAGAAGGTGCCTTTGAGTGGCTGCAATTCTCCTTTTCAGTAGTCCTTCTGTGTTGTCTGTTCAAGCCCTAACGACTTCTAACATCTTTTTCCAGATAACACATAACTTTTCTTCCTACAACAGTGTTTAGCAGAAGGCTCAGCCTGTAAAAGCACATGATGCGATGGATTATGTCTCAGATCACCATGACATTAATAGGCGAGTACACTCACAGGGAGGACACGGTGTGTTTGCAGAGGGGCTGTTCTCCTTTTCTTCCTCCAACCCAGATGCAAAGTCCCAGAGCAAACTCTGAAGTGAAGAAATAATCTTAGCTCTCTCAGTAGGACCACACAGAGTCTTCATGAGTTCCTTTTCACCATTTCTGATGGTGCTCCAAGTGCCAGCGTTCATTGTCTTGATTACAACATTTGAAAAATACCATTTGAGAAATACCCTTAAAGATCAGCCTATCAGGTGGCATATTCTGAATATTGGGAGCCTGTTCATTGACTTCTAGGGACTTTGGCTCTGGTTCTCTCCATGTGTCTTCAAAATCAGTGTGGAATACCACCTGTTGGGAATTTTTGGTCAAGTGTGGAAAGGGAGATGGGGGGAAATAAGTAAAAGGAAGAGGAAAAGAAAGCATCCATGTTGTGGTAGGGCTCATTCTTCTGCTTGTGTTTTTGTTTTTAGTTGTATTTTACATGCACTTAAAAAATAGTTAGCTCAACAGGTGAGGCTGGGAAGAAAGATGCCAAGACCTCTTATAGACTGGGGGATGCTGGGACAGTGGTTGGAAATGGGGAGGGTGCTGAAGGGGTCAGGGGAGGGAAGCCCACACATTTACATCACAATTCTGGCACATTTTCCAAGTGAAAGCCAAGACCAGCTCAAACACCAAATAGAGGAAAAAAAAAAAAAAAAGAAAAAAAAAAAGAAAAAAAAAAAGAGGAGGACATGGAAGAGAAGCAAAATACATATTTTGTTTCAAATCCGGGGGATGGGGGAAAGAAGAAGGCAGAGAGAAAACAGAAATGTGTAAATGGGAATTTGGGAAGGGTTAAGATACCAATCTCATAGTACTTCCCATTTCCCCTAAGTGTTTCATTCTCAGTGTCTCTGAGGTGTTCAAGTTTTTCTTGAAATATATATATATACATATTACAGATGAAAAACTCCGTACCAGCAAGAAGAAATAAAATAATAACAATGGAAAACAACCACAATAAAACAAATACACAGCTCTGAAAACATAAAAAAAAAAAAAAACAGGGTGAGTCTCAAATTTCCCCTGTGGTGTTCCTCTGATTTCTGTAACAGTGCAGGATTACACCAGTTCATTTTGATACTTTTTTTTTTTTTATAAACAGCTTCTTCTTCCTTTCATGTGCGCATGTCCAGGCAGTGTAGCCCATCACTCATAACCACTTCCCTCCAAGCCAGCTATTTGTCCTTAGACTCCTACCATCCAGCTGTGAGTACAAGGCATGACAATAGGGTCCATATTTATCTTTTGTGGCACTTTGTTTGTCAAAACCTTTGGTTTCTTCCTTTTTTTTTTTTTAATTTTCCTTTTTTATGTACTTATAAAAAATATTGTGTTTGTGTTGTTGTTGTAATTTTCTTACCGCTGGCTCTGGTGGGATTTCCACCCCACTTTCACAGCCATAATTAATGGATCTGGAACATGCGCCGACATTACTAAATGGATCAACAAAATCATGGCAGAACCAACCAAACTCAAATCATCCCCAAAGCACAGGCCTCTTTTAAAAATGCTGAGATGTCCATAAGGTGCATGATGAGTCCATCAGCTCAGCAATCAAACAGAAAGCAAGCAAAATGAAAAAGAAAATAACGCACACGCGCACACAGATACACACACACACACGCACAAAATAATAATAATAATTATAATCAAGAGAGAGATGTCTGGGGTTTCAAAACCAAGACGTGTCCCTACGTTTGCTGTTTCAATATGAATCTTGTGATATTCTCCCCACAGACACATCCAGTTTGGGACTGCTGTTCTTTAAATGGTTTTAGAAGGACTTGCCTACAGGCATATCTGCTTGGCTGAACAAAACCCGCTTGCTGACTGACCCCTGTTTGCACCCACATTCCCCATTAGACGCACTCACGATCCATCACCCTGAAGAGGTTCTGGTTTGCTAGCAATAAGCATGAATAAAACCAAATGCACTCATTCGGTAATTAATTTACACACCCTGTCTTGACCCCTTCCTCCCTTCAGGTGCAAAGTAGATCCAGGCTGTAGCTCGGAGGATGGTGTGAGACGGATGTAGGTTGATACTCCGTGGCATCATGGCACTCCTCCACCTGCTAGTGAGCACTGTTCATTTCTGGTGAGATTAATGCAGACCCAGCTCTCACCTCCATGGTGTACAAAATGCAAGGTTCTCCGGACCCTGAGGGTCTCGCACTAGGGTGAACCATGGTGTTATCCAGGCTGTAGGAAAAAAATAGCCAAATGCAGAAGAGATGCAGGAGCTCACTCCTCTTTGGTTGGCTTTGGTGAAACAGGTTGAGATGTTGTTCTGGAGGAGCTGAGCAGATGATAGGACAGGGTAATCACCCACAATTGTCCTTCCTGCTATAGGAAGTGCAAAGAGAGAGCAAATCCTTCTCAGGCAGCAACTGTGCCTTCAGCAAGACCTGTTGGTTCCAGACATGGAGAAGAGGAAAGGCCAGGAGTTGGCACCAAAAGGCAGATGAGCTTACGGTGGTTCAGAGACCTCCAGAAGACATGCAGTTAGGCTGGGGGTGTCTAGGTAGAAGAATATTTTGCAGTGTTTCATTTGTATTTCCTCCAAGATTTCCTTCCAAAATGTGTGGTGACATTTCCTCTTAGGAGTGGCTTTGGAGAAAGCTTTTACCATCAGTCTCATGCACCACCTTGCTTCATGGCAAGCCCTTCAGTATCCTTCTGATATTCCACCATGAGAAAACAAAAGCTTTGTTCCAGCTGAGGAAACAAAATGGAAAGAATTGACAACTTCTTTAAAAAAAAAAAAAAATCCCTCTAGTTGGTTTTTGAGGCCAAACTCCTTGCCTGGAACAAAATGAGAGTTGTGTCTCTTGCTTTCCAAGCTGAGGTGGGAACGAATGAGATACTGTGCTGTCCACGGCCAGAAGGAACAGAACCAACACCGACAGGATGCCACTGAGCAGAGAGAGAATTTTTGCCGCAGTGCTATGACCAACAGGACACAATGGGAAAGACGGAGGGGGACACAGGTCTCTTTGAAAAATAAGAATAACCATATGAAACATCTGGCAGGGGAGCATCAGTCTCCTCCTCCCCTCTTGACCCTTCCCCTGCCCCAAGAGAGCAGCTACACCGGTGTTTGCCCAGGCAGGTAAGAGCCACAATGGTCCCACTCTGGACGGAGCTGTGGCATTTTTTGGGGAGCCTTGGGGGTTCCTCTCCCAGTGGGTCACTATCAAGAGATAGAGTAGCAATGGCTCTTGCAGGAGAGGATCTCAATTTGTTCCTGCCCTCCAGGATCCCTACAGGCAGGCTATCTTCCCCTTGGGGAGACTTTAGTAATACTGAGTTCATTTCCATGCCCTCTCTAGAGGTTACAGCCCTTGGAGGGCAGTTAAAGCAGCATGATAGAAGTTACCTCCCAATTTCCCATCTGCAGAGTGATGATGTGATGTTTGGGGAGGGTTTGTGGGGGAGGGTTGGGTGTAATAGTTTTTTCTCTAGGGCAAAGGCAAAGGGGAAGCTGTGAAAAGAAGAGCTCCACCCGAATGTCTTGATATCCCCAGAGCCAAGATTCCTCTGCAGTCTTTTCTTTTAACCCCTGGGGCTCTGTCACTTTGTCCATCGATTTTGAAAGAGAAAAAAAAATGAGAGAGAGAGAGAGGAGCGCTGTTCAGGTGACTCTGCTTACAGCCGATCAAAACTTGCACTTGGTAAAGATGATGATCTTGAGTGAGGCACGACTTGGTTTATCCCTCCCAGGGTGTCCCTGGCAGGACAGTTCTCAGCTGTCTATGCTCATGAGGGTTATGACTTGTTCAAGTTTGTAGGCAAGTTTCTGTTTCCCAGCCTGGTCGTCTTGATCAAGGGCCCCAAGAATCTGGAAAAGAAGAGAGAAAGAAGTGATAGGGATTTTTTTTTTTTTTCCCCAAAAGGACTGAGTCCAGCATATTACAGCAGCAGATGAGGGTTAGCTTTCTCTAAGGTAGGTCCCAGGCTTAGTTTAGATCATGCAAAGCAGGTCAGTCAGACAGCAGGGAACTAGGCAGGGAATTTGGAGCTGATCTGATTAAATGCAGACCTCTAGATTACAACCAATAAAATGGATTCTCATGTTGGAGATCAACTATTTTGTACCTTTATTCATCATCTTGCCATGCCACTTGAGATGCCCTAAGGTACCTCACCTGGTCTTCAACACACAGAACCATGCTGGTCACCTTTAAGTCCTGTGTCATGCTTGCTGGGCCATTCTTGGGTGCTTTAGGGTATCTGAAATGGCACTGGGCACATCTGCTTAAACAACTTTTGGCCACATACGATGCAGAGCTCATGTAGAGCTCCTCTGTAGCAAGCTAACATCTGACCATTGACTACTGCAAGCCAACTAAATCTGGTGGACTAATAATAGGTGACAAAAATAACTGGAATTCAGATGGCAGAGTACTGGGGAGACCAATAATCCCAGACCCGCCCTTTACAGAGCCCAGGCCTTGCTTTTCATTCCTTAAATCCATCATCTCCTTAAATAGGATGAAGATAGGTGTCTGTGACATGTGCTGGGACCTGGGAACACGTGGGCTGTCCCATGGTCCTGCAGAACGACTCTTCCCCTCTCCAAGGCTCTTACCTCCTCGCTGTACTTGCCAACGTAGGAGTATATCTCTGAGAGCGCACTCATTGTGTTGAACTCATTCATATGCATGCGAGACTGCTCAGCCAAGTATGCATTCATGTCCTGGTCACTGATTGCTGGCATTTTGGCAATGTCTGAATAGTACCTGAGAGAGAGAAATACAGGTGTTTCTTCAGGGGAGAAGTAAGCATTCAAGAGATCAAATCTATCAACCATAAGGAGAAAGGACACATTTAGCACTCTTGGGCTCTTTCGGTATATCAAGGATATACCTGGTCATGCTCTTCGTTTACGACAAGGAAGACGACTTATTCAAAAGTGGAAATTATGGAAGCACAATTCCTGGATACCAGAGGTGTGTTGTATTCACTCAACCCTAGCCTGAAACTGAATTCCCAAAGATCATCCTGTAAACTTTCTCCATGCCATCAGAGAAGTAGGCAATACCTACTGACACTAGATTCCTTTGTCAGCCCTTCAGGGTTTTTCAGTACTACCTCCAGTCTCACAGAGAAGTCCCACTGATCTCGCCGCCCACTGAGAGCTCAGGATTCTGCTCCCATAGACAAAAAAGCTTTGCATGCTTTCTTGCACCATTCCCACTAGTACATCTGCATCCATTGCTACTATCATCCAACTCCCACACTGAACCCAGTCTATCCCAGCAACTCCTCTGATGCTCAACATCTCCCTTTTGCCCCAAATTTTTATCTGGCTTGATGTCACAATTTGTGGCAATGAGCTTCAAAACATCCCCATAACCACTCTGACTGGGGAAATTTTGCTTCACTTAGGAGTCAATAACATTCTTTAGCTCAAGATGGGCTTTATCTGTAGGCTATGGAGCCCCCAGAACCATTGCCCATGAGGCTCCATCAGCAGAGCAACGTCTCTTTAAGGAAGCTGCTGTTTTCTATGTCCTTTGTCCCCTGGGTAAGGCAGGTCTTGGAGGACAAGGTTTGTGGAAGGTAATCAGTCACTGTCACTCGCAGCTGTGCTCTGCTGTCAACTGGTTAATTAGACGCCATCATTTACATTTTTAATTTCTGCAATTTGACATTTTGTGCACAAGGAAAGAAAATGCAAAAAAAAAAAAAAAAGCCCATAGCTGCAGCAATCCACAATTTTATAATTAGGAGGCAGAGGGGACGGGGAACCAAAAGAGCTGACAGGTGTCCTGTAAACAGCATTTGATACACCTGCTGAGATGGAGGCTGTTTTCCACTGCAGAGAAATTGGACACTGAAGTGCTGCATGATAAGGATTCTTCAGACAGCCAAGTGGGAAAATACTCTCTATGACAGAGGGGGATGAGCAGCTGATGAACTCTCCTATGAAAGGCAGCACAGTCCAAGGGCACTGGGAGGAAAACCCCTCCACACCAGAAGGCTCCAGTTTAGCCTCAGTCTGGTTTTGTGCACCGTACTTACATCCTGATTTATTGCAATTGGTTGGTCTCAGATGTTATCTTGGTTTTGAAGAGAGAGGTTGATGTAACCCTTGAGAGAAAAGCCATATGAGGCAGAGGTCCTTCTCCCAGCTCTACGTATAGTCTTCCAGCCTGACTGCTTCCAGAACTAGATTCTGGCTTACCATAAAAACTCATGCAGAATTCATTAACTTTACTGCAACTTCTATTATGCACAAAACCATTAATCTCCTTGCAGTCCTAGCATCTTGTCATCTGGGCACAGGACCAGCCAAAAATCCTGGTCTAACTCACTTCCATGTTCTAAGTATTTCCAGCTCCCAGTACTCCAGTGATGAGTGGTTTGGGCTTGATGTTACACTCTGCCTACCCCTCAGTCCTCAAATGGACCTGAACTATGAGTAAAGCAGGAATCTGGAAACCCCACGAGGACCTGTCCTGCAGAACTACCTCCAGGGGAAGATGGTGAGCAGGCTGAATAAATATTTCTACACCTTTGCTGCTCCCAAAAAACACAAACAGGTCCCAGCATCAGCAGCTGGACAAAATCAGACCTGTGCTGCATGCACTCCAACAAGAGAAAGTGTCAGGTACTGGTGGCATCCTCAGGGCCAAAGCATATTGTTGAGGAACAAGGAGTCTTGTGGCCAAAAAACAAGGCACCCATAGAAAACTACATCCTTGTGCAACCAGCACAGTTCCTAGACGTGTGGGGAAAAAGACCCTGCAGTGCAGTGAAATGAGTTGATTTATGGTGCCTAAGAAGAGCCCATGGAGAAGAGCCCAGCTCCTTATGAATATTGCATGGGCACCCTACTGCTGGGTGAAATGAAGAGTGGAGGGGATTACATCACGGAAAAAAATAAATGAGGCTCTTGGAGGAAAGAAGAGGTACTGTGTTTTATTTGCCAGTCTGGCTCCAACAAGCAGTTAAAATCTTTTTTTTCCTCCTTTTCCTCCCTGGTTTGGCTAGCCATCAGTTAGGTGGCAGGATAGTGGGTGGAGGGATGGGGCATTTCTAAAAAGTGGAATGCAGACACATGCATCGTCTGCTTCTCCAAGTTTTTCCTGTCTTGCTTTTACCTGGTAGCAATGTTCTCCTGGGCCTGTGACTCACAAGGGTCTGAGAGCTCCCCAGTCCCTTTCCAGCCCTGCAGAGCTATTTTCCCAGCAGCATAACACTCCCATGACTCATCTGAACAACAACAAGCAACACGCAGTAATCTCTGGAGCAAAGGACAGGATGCAAGAATCTGAGTTTCAGGGCTTGGAGACCTCTCCAGCCACTAGAGACTCTCAAGCTGTGATCTCAGTGTGCTGGGTTCATGGGCCATCACCCACGACAACACCAAAGTGTCCTGGTCTCCCCCAGACTCAATTCCCTGGTCACCACACACCTGAGCAGTCATTTCCCATTAAGAGTGCAAACCCAAGATACTGTGGAAGTGTGTTTTGGGGGCAAAATAAAAGAAAAAATAAGGAAAAACCCAAACGTAGCAATAAACAAACCCAGCTGTGAGTACCAGGAGAAGACATATAATCTCCTTCCATCAGAACCCTGCCATCACCAAATGACTTATTTATACAGAAGTGTTTCTAATGAAGCCATCATTGCACTATCTATAGAAATTATGAACGTGTATATTAAAGCATCCTGGCAGCGAGATGACAACATCCCTGCTGAGTCTTTATTTACCTTCTATCTGAGCCCAGCTCCTCAGAGGTACTTAGGCCCTCTCTGCCATTTGCATACCCCTAATGCCTTTGAAACCACTGCGAAGCTCTCACCAAACCTCAGAGGTCCTTACATTTTCACTGCTGGCATTTGCAAGGCTGCTCGCGTGCTGCTTCCCTTTCCCCTGCAGTTGACAGCTCTCACGCACACCAAAGCTGCCCTGTGAGACACCACAAGGGGAATGAGATGCTTTTCCAACATGCTGCTCCTGTGAGCATTGCTATGCTGAGGGACACCAGATCCCACCTGGGCAGATCATTGACGCACACTTCCACTGCTCCAGAGGCTGCACTCATCAGCAGGAGGTTGGGAATGCAAGACTAAGCCACATTCCCTCTGGATGAGATGGAAAGGTAGCCAAGCAGCAAATCTATCCAGCTTGCCACCAAAGGTTCAAGACTAGGAGTAAAAGTAGAAGACAGTGACTGCTTGGTCAGATTTTTTCCTGTGAGGGTGGTGAGGCAGTGGCCCAGGTTGCCCAGAGAAGCTGTGGATGGTTTGGGTTGGAAAGGACCTTAAAGACCATTCAGTTCCAACCCCCTGCCATGGGCAGGGACACCTCCCACTAGCCCAGGTTGCTCAAAGCCTTGAACCCCTCCAGGGATGGGGCAACCAAAATTGATGATTATACATCAGAAGTCCTCAAGAAATTTGGCTAAACCCCTCACTGAGGCAAATCAGCATCTCAAATGGAAGATGTGAGAATTACTAGACCGTAGGATAAGACTTCATAGGTGTCATTAGCAGAGAAACTCATCCCAGCCTGTTTTGAATGGGAGAACCCGTGAGACCATCCACTGCCACTATTGTACGGGGAAGGATTTTGGATGCACCAATATACAGTAGTGCTCCCTCTTATTCTCAAAAAGTTATTCTTGTTGCTTTCATGTTCTCCTCTTCCCCTGGGTTGTCTTTGTTTTATTTTGTTTTGTTTTCACAAGGAAAACAATATAACCATGACTTGGGACTATTCTTGCTCTCTGTTTAGCCAGGCGTAAATGCTCTTGCCTTTGGTCCCAACCAGGAAAGGCTCCTTAGTGGAGCTGTTTCACAAGAATGACTGTGCCTGCTGCCACTCAGTAACTCATTAACTCATCAAAAGAGAAGAGAAAAGCCGTGTTGCCAATGCTTCCTCTCCAGTCTGAAATTTTTAGCATGGAGCTAATTGCCTTTCAAAGATCTTTTTGTCATGGCTGTTGTTGTGCCCTAGCTGGGTTGGGACTGCGCTCATTAATAATCATTTTAGCATATGAAAAGCTTGTAACGAATCCATGCGCTGCAGACAGCAGACGCAATTACAGCAATAACATAATTAGGGTTATGCAATAGCTGGCTGTATCCAGACCACTGAAAGAGGAAGAGATGTATGAAAGAGATTTGGGGGACTGCTATAGCAGAGGAGGGCTGAAGGCAGGCTTCGGAACAACTCAGCAGCCAGCTCTTTTGTGGGATGGAGTGAAGCGATGCAAGGACATGCTGCCAGCTCTTCTGTTGACATGGTGTGGCTGTTTTAATTTGCTGGGAGACATCTGAGCTGCAAAGTTTGTGTTTGTGCTGATTCAGCTGCAGGCAGCCGCAAGACTCTGTTAGCCCAGACTGATTTTATTTTGGAGAGTGGTTCAACATGAGGCTGTTGGACACTGGATCTTGGCAGTAAGGGCATAACAGCTAAGCAAAAGGTACCGGCCCCAAAGTTAGCTGAAGAGCTGTTAGTTCTTCCAGAGATTTGCCATGAAGAGCTCAAGGGAACCATTCTGTCTGTGTATGCATCCCCAAGCTAGGGCACTGTTTTTATTTGGCATGTGCATAGCTTTTCCTGCTGCTTTTCGTCTCAGAATAAAGGGTAGAGAATGGGTGGGCAGCATTGAGTCGATGGCTGAAGAGTGCATCAGTGCACAGGTAGCTTCTCCAGGAGAAGAAACCATCCAGCGTCGCCTGGGCACAGAGGATGTGTGGGTCTGAGGCTGTACCCTCTGTGTGTAGACACTCTGAAAACTGCACTATGTGAAAATATTGGGAGCTTTTCAGAGACACAAAGTGAGCAAAGACAAACAAACAGTCTTTTGATAACACCAAAGTTGCAGCAGAGAGGCAGGGAATGAGCTGTAACCCATGTCCCCGGGGATGCGATGAGATGGTATGGGCTTTAATTACAGCCAGGGAGATTTGGGCTGCCCATCAGGGAAAACACACTGATGGAAAAGACAGGGAAGAGCAGGAACGGATTGCCTGAGGAGAGCAGAGGCTCTCTCTTCAGAGGCCTTTAAGAAAGTGGTAGGGAGGCATCTGTCAGGAAGGCTTTAGACAGAGCTGATCCTGCCCCGAGGCAGGAGCTGGTTGGGTTGACCTCTTGAGGCCCCTTCCAGCTCCGGTTTTTGTTATCTCTACTGACAACACCCCCTTACTTTGACCCTTGGTATGCTGTATCTTGAGCCTTCTTTCTGGCAGAGAAAGGAGACACAGAAGACTGCATTTTTAAAAGTAAAGTCAGAATTTGCACCCGTCATTTGATGCTCTCTTTTAAAGCCCTTGGAGTCACCCCAATGTTTCTGTTTAAAACTGACAACAATTTACAATGTTAGGGTGCCTGCAGCTTACAATCTTCATTGTACTAAAATAGTCCAATTTGTCTTTCTTTCTGAAGTCAGCTGCAAAGTGGACAACAGACATCACAAGAACCGCACTGGAAGAGACCATCTATTGACTGCAGAGTCCTGGAACCATAGGCTGGCAAGTGATGTCGGTTAGATCCCAAATGGAGAGAGATTATTCACTCTGCATACTCCAAACATACTCCCACAGGATTTTCTATTAAGCTTAAGACCTCAAATGTAAAGGCTTATGCCATGCAGATCAGAGTTGCTTCAGGAAAAAAGAAAGATGAGATCACGGACCCAGGAGTTGGGTACCAACAGCTGGGTCAAGTAGTGCTTGTACCCAGGTTAACAGGCTGAATCCCACTGATCAGGCACCTTTAAACCTCTTTTAGTCCCAAACCTGGCAATCCTGTTTTGGATGGTCTTCATTGGAAGATTCTCAAGGTGTTAAGAATATTTGCAATGTCTCCATTGACTTTCAGCATTCTTTGAGGGGCTATTTTTAATGCATAATAAGCAGCCAAGAGGAGACCAAGTCCCTGCAGGAATGAGAAAAAAAGCACTAGTTTCTCTCCTTGCAGCACTGTAGGTATTTTGGGCAGCAGTGTGCAATGGAAAAACTCTTTGGCTTCAGCTTTTTGTACTCTTCCCCCTTTTCAGTCTCCTACATCCCTGCCTCCATGCCAGGCTTCTGTATTTGTATTGATTGTGATGCAGGCAATTAAATGGTGTTAATGAAGTTCAAACAAGTGTTATCATAAGCTTGGCAGCATGGAGAGAAATGAAAGGTCAGCCACAGCCCTTTGTCATCTTTTCCGTGTGGTGTTGAATGCTAATGAGACAGTCCCAATTAGAACAGGCTCCCCTTTGTATTGCTTGGGGATTGCATCAAATGCTCCCAACTTCTCCAGATTTCTAGGCTCAAAGGGGACATTTGAAGTAAACTTGAAAAGATGCAGATCTGAAGCTGCTCTCATGTAAATTCAGCAAAGCCTATGGAGTTTTACTAACAGATGAGAACTGGTCTACCGTTCCCATTCTTTTCCTCTTTTTTTTTTCAATAGACTCAGATAATAATAATTGAAAAGCCTCCACCTTGTTTTAGAACTACAGTCTGAGTCTTCATGGTTTCAACAAAAGCCAAATAGTCTGTCCCCATTTCCTCAGTTAATTCTCCTGCCTCAGTCAGGTGTCATCTTCTGCCACAAGAAATCCAAGTTGTGGCTGCCTGTAGATACCTTTTACCCATGAGTTTTCAGAATGAAAGAGCCCTGGGTGTGTAATTTGAATGTCGAACCTGGTTTTCTCCAAAAGTCAGGCTTTCTCAGCGGGATTGTTTCAGCAGGCAGGGTCCACGTCTGTTTCCAACAGCGCTAAAAAAGGATGGTTGAAATCAAACTCCCAGTTTACTACCATGTGGAGGTAGACCACTGATCATTCCCAACATACATTCACACTCTAAAGAGGTGGAAAACTAATCTTTGAAGGGTTGGAGGTATGTACTTTTACCCACGCCTGCTTCTTGTGCCAAGGTCATTCCCTGCTCGGAGTTTTGTGAGTCCTAAAGGCACACTACACGCTGAAAAACCAGGAGTTGCAAAGGGAAGGCTGCCATTGCCAGATCAGCTGCCATTTCAACAGACCTGTTCAAAGAGAGGAGCCTGTCTTTACTCCAGAGTGCCTTCAAGTAGACTTGCAATCTACCACTGCCTAATTGCTTTCTTAGAGATTCTTCTTCATCAAAGAAGTTCATTTGATTTCAGGTTCTTCTGATTTACTCAACTGCTTCTTAAACTCCCCGACTGAATATCTTTTTATCTTATGATTCGCTCTTTGAAGAAGTCTAGTGGTCTTGAAGGATGCTGTCTCCAGCTGATGCTGACTAAAGAAATATCTCCAACTGGTACTGGAAGCCATTGGAGTGGGAATAACTCCCTCAAAGTACAGTTGCAGAATGGAGAAAAAGAATTCATTATTTCAGAGTAGAATTGAAATTATATTCTATTCATCCTTGGTATGTTTTTTTCTTTGATCTACCAGAGCATCCAGGTGCCGCTGCCTTGAGTCAGTGGAATTGACACACAAAAATATTAACAGGGCAGAAGCTCCAACCATATTCCAAAACCTGCAGCCTCCCCTTAGGCTTCAGTTCAAGTTGTCAGACATCAGTGCAGATAACAACCCAGCTCATGCTGGGCAGAAAAATCCAGTGCTGTTTGCTAGCAGCAGGAGGTGTTGTGTACCTCGTTTATAAAACCAGTTGTTCAGGAAAACTTCCAGGGAAATGCAGAACCTATTGCTGAAGATCTTTGGGCAAAAGGATTTAGCTCCAAAAAGTTGTAAAGTGAAGACAATAGTAGGAAAAAAAACCCAAAAAAACCCAAAACAAAACCAACCTGAAAGCTGCAGCCTTCTGTTTATCCAGAAAAAAAAAAAAATGTTGCAGGAAGAAATAGCCCATTCTCCACCTACATAACTCAGTTTATCACTCAAATGTACCATCTCCAAAGATAAAAAATCAACCAGGTCATATGTAAAACAGTATTTGTCCACAGAAACCAACCGCCCACTTCACACGAGGTTGTTTAAGCATCAATAGAATATGGGACCTTTGGGTCACTGTTGCCACAAACTTCATTTCTAAATGAATCTCAGCCACCTCTTTCCCCCTATCCAGGTCAATCCAACAATCAACCTCAATACAAACTAAGAAATTTGGACACAGTACCAGAAGTAGGTCATAATTAAGCAAGGTAGCTTGTAAGAGCTTTACAGGTTGCCTAGAAACGACATTCGCAGAAGTGTTTAACCATATCTAAAAATAATTGTCCAGACAAATCGAGACCAATGGGAGAATTACTGTAAAAAATGTCACCTCGTGCTGACTAGGGGACAGAGCTCTTTGATCAACCGTGCTCTGCTTTCACAAAATGAGAGAAAACTGTCCCCACCAAAGGAAGGCAGTGGTTTACAGCTCACTGTGCCTACTAGCAGAGGTCTCATATAACCAGCATGACACGGTATCAATTTTAGACAGTGCCTATGAAGCTATCCAGACAAATCATTGCTTAAAACTGGATGGCATCGCACGAGAATCATCTGTAAGATAAACCCATCTTTGTATTTACAGAGTAGTAATCATTCTCCATCTGTGCAGTTCCCAAACCTGTCAATAACACCAAGCAAGCATAGAATATTGGAAAAACAAAGCACACATCAACTTCTGCAAGGCTTGCTCCAGCAGACAGGCTTGCTGAATGGAGCGCGAGGTCTGCTACTTGCTTGTCCTGCAGAAAGTCTTAGAGAAATGGAAGCCCCTAGGTACTGCAGGAATAGTTGTCTTGGTTGTATTCCCTGCAGAGTAGAATCATAGAATCATTAAGGCTGGAAAAGACCTCAAGTATCATGAAGTCCAACCATCAACCCACACCACCTAACTCACTAAACCATGCCCCTAAGCACCACATCTAGTGGAGGTAAACCATGTCCCTAAGCACCACATCTAGTGGAGCAGGTTTGCCAGACACTGACCTTCAGTACAGTACAACTACAGGTCTTGCAGACGTGGATAAAACACTTGGAAAGTTCTCTGGCTTTTCAGAAAATACCTGTAGAGCTTCAGTCACTAGCCTGATCTTATGGTATCTCATTCAAAGCACAGAAGAGCCTCCAAGGAATGCTACTGGACTCAGAATAAGGGGAGAAAATTGTACACATTCAAAGCACAGAAGAGCCTCCAAGGAACGCTACTTGACTCAGAATAAGGGGAGAAAATTGTACGACCCTTGTACGATCTTGGACAATCGTTGGGATTGTCACAACAATGCTGAGAACAGCAAACCATGATCTTGGACAATCGTTGGGATTGTCACAATGATGCTGAGAACAGCAAACCACTTTTGGTCTGTGTGGAAAGACTTAGAAAGTACTAAGTACTTCACAGGGCTCAAACACATCACCTCCCCTTCCTTCCTCCCTCTATCACTGCTCAACAGTTTCTTCTCAAGAGAAACAACGATGGCAAACACCTTCACTTCACACCTCTGATTAAATTTCCAACTCTGCTGCAAGGCACCTGGGAACAAAAAGCTAACACGGAGCTTTCTACTTGGGCAATAACCAAAGAAAAAAAAGCTACCAAAAGCAATACCGAGGATGCCTCCTACCTCCATCCCATGAAGTGGAGCTTCATTGTATCATTTCATAGAATTATAGAATCACAGAATGGTTTGGGTGGGAAGGGACCTTCAAGACCATCTAGTTCCAACCCCCTGCCATGGGCAGGGACACCTCCCACTAGCCCAGGTTGCTCAAAGCCTCATCCAGCTTGGCCTTGAACCCCTCCAGGTATTCACTTCCTTTTGTTATGCGTATTTCTAGAACTGAAACTCACCTTTCCACCCAGTTCTTGTAGCTGGGGATGTCCTTGGCATAGAGAAGCTTGTTGGAGGGTGAGTCTTTGCCCAGCCGGTGCTCCGAGGTCGAACAGGAGTCCATGAAAGTCTGAGCCACCACAGAGAGGCAGGCATCCGTGATGCTGTTCTTGTGGATGTCAAAGACGAACTGCGGGTTCTTGATCATGTTAACCCAGAACCGTAATGGGAGGCTGTGAGAGGGGTGGGAGAGGTGGAAGAGGTGAGTTAGTCAGTGCACGGTTCACAGGCTTTTTTTGTGTGGGGTTTCAACTGTAAATGGTAGGTGAGAATCAAAGATCATGGTGTGGAGATCGGGATTCTGGGATAAGCTTTGATAGAGTTTTTTCCTACAGGACTCTAGGAATGGCAGTGGAGTCACTTCAGGAGTGGCTTTTGTCCCTGTTATCCTTACAAGCCAGATTTTGTCAATCTTACAGTCAATGCCACCTTATTGAAGTTGCACATAAATTAATGGGAATGTAATTGAGATGATGAAAATGACTCCTATTTTGTCTATGTTAGGTAGCAATGAAAAATTGCCCCTATCAGCTACTCCATTGG
Source organism: Pterocles gutturalis (assembly GCF_000699245.1). Classification (NCBI taxonomy): domain Eukaryota; kingdom Metazoa; phylum Chordata; class Aves; order Pterocliformes; family Pteroclidae; genus Pterocles; species Pterocles gutturalis. The sequence goes on along the minus strand of NW_010133592.1, from coordinate 62,323 downwards.
ATGAGGACAGGCATCACGTCCCCCAAATTTATGGTGAACATCTGTCATTGAGGGACTTGGTTTTTAGCCCTCACAGCAACCCATGGGAAGAGGGGTAGGTAGAGCTCCTAGGTTCAGACTAGGAGTTTGAATGGCAGGTACTGTGGGCTGTGGACACTGGGTACTGTCACACTCCACAGCTCAAGCCCAAGCCTGTGCATGATCCCAGTACATGGGGCATGAAGCAGTCATCACGCGACAGGGAAAACCTGCTGCCCCAAGGAAAAAAAGGAACTGGGGAACAAGTGTTGCAGCCTTTGAAATGAAAATATATCTGCCCTAACCAAGGAAATGTTATTCCAATTACAATCCAAACCCCTTTTTTCTCCCCCTTTTTCTCAGAAGAGCACTTCACTTGTATGAGATGCCCTGAGGTATCTACCTCCAGCCTTTGCCGCAAGCCTTTTTTGTCAGGGCAAATGCATTCCTATGATCATGGCCTAGGAACTGAGATGTGTCACTGATCACAGAGTCAAACTCTTATTTCTCTGTCAGGTAGACTGTTAAGCCTACCTTCGGTGTCTGCACCTTCCCAAGAGGAGGTGATTCTTCAGCTTAACAAATTCACCTGCTGTTCAGTCTAAACTCCCCAGTTCCTTCCATTTGCTTGTTACCCCAATGTGTTCACATAAAAAAAACAATCTCCAAGTTCAATATATTCTGGTTAACAGCAGGCAGTTTAGCATGTCCTGACAGAGGGATGACACCACATTTTCCTAAACTGCTGTGTATTCTCCTGAGCCAGCGAAATCACCGAGCAAATGTAAGGAAAGCCCCGCAGAGGTAATCCTACCAGCCAAGTTCAGGAGAAGTGGTAGATGCTGGCAATGAGACCTGATGGAGCTGTGGGAGGGAAACATTTTAGGCTGGGGATGGAGGTTCATCTTTTGGGGGATGAGGTGGATGAGTGAACCATGCAGAACTTCTTCTGCAAGTGTTAACACAACTGCAGTGAGGATGAGCAGAGAGCCCACGTACATGTGCTTGTGTGTGTGTACGAGGGCAGGAAGGGACTGGGGGGACGATGTTCCTCTCTGGGAATAATGAAGCCCATCATGTGACTTTGAGTTAATTTAATCTGATTGAACAGATTTCTTCATACTGCCCCTTTCCCCACATACACACACACTCAGCCTTCCTCCCTTCCCCCCTTAAATAAACCTCCTGCTCATTTAGTCTGAGTGGCTGCAATCAGCCTCAGATTAGTGCCGCAGATAATGTTAATAATATGCTAATGTTTCATTAGTTGAAAGCCTCTTTGGTACATGGGGTTTCTTTTTTTATGTCACCGCGCTGTGACGATCTGCCATCAGCATGGCTGGTAAAAGGAAAAAAAAAAAAATGCATGAGCTGGGAGCCCCATGGCTCTCCTCTGCTGTTCCTTTTATAGTCCCGGTATTTGTACAGGAGAAAGGGAGGGAGTGATTCTCCAGGGAACTCTTTCCAACAGGGAGACTCAGCGGAGAGGAGCCGCAGAGATCTTTTCTTTCCACCGATCTTGACTTTTTCCTGCTGTCCCACTACATGTATGAAACGGGGCTGCTGCCTGGCAGCTGGAGCAGGGGGCTGATGTCACTTTGTCACTCACTCCAAAGGAGACTCGCATCCAGCTCCAGACCCTTTAAGTGCTAAGTACCATTTGAGGTGCTCTCCTGATCTCCAGCTGCCAGCCCAGGAGGGGACCAGTCTCCTGTGGGTGCTGCACATCCCCTGTGGATGTCTGGGATATCTTAAAATATCTCAGATGGCACTAAATACCTATGTGTGGGCAAAAAAAATGGGGCTATAGCCCCGTCTGACTATAATGAGAATTCAAACACCCTGTCTAAATGAAGGCAAGGGGATGAATCCCATCCCATGCCTCCCCAGACATCCCTATGGACCTGGGCATTACAGCAACTAAACACTTCACAATTTTTCCTCCTGTATCCTCATGAAGTCTCTCAGAAATACTGCCATCCCAGTGTAATACAGGGCAAACTGGGACCTATCAAGCCAAAGCACTCCATGCTTAGAATCCTAGAATCACAGACTGTTTTGGGTTGGAAAGGACCTTAAAGGTCATCCAGTTCCACCCCCTGCCATGGGCAGGGACACCTCCCACTAGCCCAGGTTGCCCAAAGCCTCATCCAGCCTGGCCTTGAACCCCTCCAGGGATGGGGCATCCACAGCTTCTCTGGGCAATCTGGGCCACTGCCTCACCACCCGCACAGGAAAACATTTCTTCCTAATATCTTCCTCGAGAGCATCCTTTAAATTCTGGGTGCTTGTGACTTCTCCACTGGCTTGGGAAGACTGAGCCTGGTGCTCTGAACCTCACACCAGCTTCTTAGCTCCCCCAGAAGCCAGATCCCAAATCACATGCCCCTTTCCTTTCCTTCCAGTCCAGGACCTGGTGCTGGACTGTACTGGGATGTCTCACTCACCAATTGCTCTTCCAGGTGTGCCGCACATGGGGGTCATGGATGTTGTGTTTGTCAGCCTGCTCATCCAGGAAATCAAACATGTATTTGATAGCCAGGGGAAGCGCACTGCCGCGGTGAGCAGTGCTGAAGATGGTCTCAAAGAGGTCATCTACAAATTTCTGGAGGGTGCCCTGTTGGGAGAAGGAAGGAAAAACAGAATGTGAGATACCAAGTGGGAAGAGGATGTTGAATTTTGGTACCCCACTGAAAACAGTATGTCTGCGGATCAGACCCAAGTGGTGTGATTGAAAAGCGTGAGCCAGCTAATGTCTGTTAAATGTGACATGAGCTGGAAATTTCAATACAGATGTTTTTAAGCAGGTGTGTGCATCTTCACAATATCCACTACATCTGGTTGGCAGCCAGATGGGGTAGGTCAAGATGCTGCCTCTCCTCTCTGCTACTAGCATAGTACTATGCCAGGGAGGGTGGCTGAGCTGTGGTGGGACACCTTCCCCTATCTCAGGTACATGGTGATGGAGAGGCCATCAAGATTTCTCCGTCCCATCAAGATTCCTCTCTGCTACTTCCAATCCTCGACTGCTTTAGTGTATGCATGAGACAAAACCTAGCCATTTTCTCTGCTGGCTTTCCTCCAGGGACAATTCTTAAGCTGGGAATAGACATCAACTGACTGCAGAGCAGAGCAGAAGGTGTCATTGAGACAAATGGAACAAGAGTGCCTGCAGAGAGATGGTTGTTTTATATGTGTGAGTAGTATAATAAATAACAAGAACTTTATCTTAATCCCCAGGACGCCTCCTCATTTTTTACTACCCATTGGCATGGGACTGAGACAAACTGAAGCAGTGCATAGATGTGTCAGGGTCCGCTCTGCAGACCTCAGTGATGTCCACCATAGAGACTGCAGAAGTCTCCTCGTGCTCCTCTGGAGGAGAATCTCAGATCCTTGGAGAAGCACCCTGGACACACTGGTGAGGATGGTCGGCCTTTAGCAAGAAGGTGAAGAGCTGGAATAGCAGAGAATGGCCAGGCCTGGAGATGGGGACAATTAGGGACCTGTGATAACCAGATGAGCTGCAGACTGGGCTTGGGGGTAACAAGTCAAGACACATTTCCCTTGCTGAATGGGAAGCTCTAGCCCATGTTCAAAGCTCTACCCTGCCATCAGGGCTGTATAGGCATTTATATGTGGCCAAACCATACAGCTGCTAAAATAATCAAAAAGCAATTGAATCTCCATCAAACATTTAGAATCACAGAATCACAGAATGGTTTGGGTTGGAAGGGACCTTAAAGACCATCTAGTTCCAACCCCCTGCATGGGCAGGGACACCTCCCACTAGCCCAGGTTGCTCAAAGCCTCATCCAGCCTTGCCATTTCCAGATATGAAAAATGTCCTCAGTTGAAAAATAACACCCTCCCCTTTCTCTGCAGACCCAGGAAAGAAATTCTCCTTCCTAGAAACAAAGCACCAGGTTCCACCAGAGTGGCTGGAGTTTACACAGCGCTAACAAGTACTTAATTAGAAAGCTGGTGTCTCTTGCTGATTCACCCCTTGATTTATTCTTTGGGAAACAGAGGTACCTTTTGCTTGTGCGAACTCCTCCAGGGTGAATAAAGCCCTACAGCACATGTCTGAGTCAGAAAGGGCCCCCAAGGGGAAATCTTGTTGGTCTGACATGGAAGAGCTGCCCTCAGGTTCAGTTTCTGGAGGGAATTAGTTCTCTACATGCTCACCCACACAAACACAAAGAAAAACTCTGAGGCTTTTAGGCAAGAGACTCTAGGTCTCAGAGGTCAGGGATTTAGCAGAATAAAAAATCATTCTCAGTTTAACTAAGTATTCCCTGGGATTGTATTACCAGAAATTGCTCTCTCTCCTCTTTTATGGTCATGATGAGAAAAGAAAATTGCTCAGCCCAAGAGGGGAAACAAGCAACCCCCAGCCTTTCTACTCTCTGTTTCGTAGTTGCTTTCCTGCTGTCTCCACACACAAAAAAAAAAAAAAAAAAAAAAACCCACAAAAAAACAAACCAAAACAAAAAAAGTGTTGAGTTTGTGATCCAGAACAGAAAGCAAAAGTGATTCAGTGGTGGGGTAAAGGACATATCCCCAGACAACATAAATCAGCACCAGTCCTGCTTGCTGGTTTACACCAGCTGGGGTCTGAGCCCTGGGGAGCATCGTTTGCTTTTGTTATTGTGTGATCCATAAAAGCATCTTGATGCCAGGGAGCTGGGCATGTACCAGGGGCTAAAGACAAAACCAATTTATCTCCAAATCCCACTGCAACATAGACAGGGAGAGTCAGACATCAGAGGCAAAATGAGTCGTGGAACAAATGTGCAGGTAAAACTGTACGGTGGGACTTAACCGTGTGATGGAGACCTGTCTGATGGAAAAACTCAGATGGTGTTTGCATGGACACATGAAATGGTCTTTGCGCCTATTAATACCCTGACAAGAAATGATAATAGTCAAAACTTCAGAGAAGGGAGGAAGATTGGGCTGTTTGATCACCGCTTGGTTTAATCCTGCTCAGGATGGGGTGAGATAACGCTGTGATCAGCCACACCTGAGCCACAGCTACCCTGCAGCTTCCATTCTGGGAGGCATTGAGAGAACTCTCCTGTTAGAGAGATTTGGGCATGGAGATGCTCTGTGCTGCAAGAGGACAGCAGAACTGCACAGGGAGCTCTGGTTAAACTGCCTTCCTCCCCACCTGCCCTGGTCCCTGCTGGGGTGCAGCTTCTTCATTAATGCAGGTTACTCCAAGGATACCACCATCCACAGGGTGGAAGAGCAAATAAATGGAAACTCAGACAACTGCTGTTGCCTATACACGTGTAGAGCCTTTAGAGGTGAGTTAAGTGGAGGATAGTCTTGGTTAGAGATGAAAGAACGTGAAAGACCTGAGATGTTTTGTCAAGCCCAGAGCAAGCCAGTTGCAGCAAGAACTGGCCATCCCCTTCACAGGGAAGGGACAGCATCGTGGTGAGTGACAGTGAGTCCTTTCTGTACAGACAGTGGCAATGAAGCCACTTTCTGTGGCTGTCCCAGAGCCAAAGTTCACTGCAGCAAGTTTTAGACCCATCAGCTTCGGTGATCTCCACTTGTGCAAGTGTCCTCCACATGGTGCTGCATCCTCAGTGATGCTAAACACTCACACGATTTCCAGCATTTCAGCAGGGAATATAGACCGAGCAGATGGGATCTTATGAATGTCCTGACACAATCTTTACCCTTTCTGCAGAAACTTACCATGGGCCAGCTGTGATGTTACTGAAGATTCAGCTCAGGATGTCCCTGCTCTGCCCTCAAGTGACTTAATCTCTATTTTCTCTTTGGAGACTCTGAGCTTTCCATGTCTCAGTGGGGATGGGCATCTAATGGCGGTTGCTCTCCTTGGAACTGGCCACCTATTAGGCACATCATGGTCATCTTAACCCCCTTCCAAGTCATCTTTTTGTCCCAGGGGAAAGATGGAGAAGAAAGACTTGTACCATAAGACTCAGGGTTTTGTGGTATAGGACCCCATTTCAGAATGTGAAGCGTGACACATCCTTGGAACCTGATCTGGGCATGTTTACTCCCTGGTTCTTCATTTGCTCAATTTTGGTATAAGCTACAAGACAGTATAATCGACAACCCCAACACATGCCCACCCCTGTGCTGACTTTCTCCACCAGTCTCATGGCCCTGAGTTCTTTACTCCTCATTGCTCACCAATGGCCCTTTTCTGACTCTGCTTTCTAAATTCAAGCAGCTTCCCTCCATTCTTGGAGCACTCCTCTTGCTCTGTTTTCCTCCTCTCTTTATTATCCTTTAGCATCCTTTGAGCAGTCTCTCATTTCTTGTTGGCAAGAAGTTCCTCTTCAGCCTTTTAAAAAGACATTTCTCACCCTCTTCTCCACCCCCACCATGTACCTTGGTGGCGAGTAGCCTTGTCAGGTAGATCTCAGAAACCATCTTGCTGCCCCGGTCACCTTCTTTTTGGTCACCGTGCTCATGGTTCTTCACCAAGTGCCACATCTTGACTCCACTTTCAAGGTCAGGGGTGATCATAGGGGTGCGGGAACGGAGGCTATCCGGGCTGCCCGTGTACCGGATCATGTTTTCTGCAAAGACAGATGCACGTATATCAGCCCCAGTAGTGCTCGTATTGGGATTAATGGGTTTCATCAAGGAAATATGCTAATGACAGGCAACCTAAGAGAAGTTTTTCATCAGACAGGAAAGAAGACCTCTTCTGTCTGGGTTTGGAAGCAGGTACCTCTCCTATTTGGTATATGGAGAGGATGCTCATACGGATTCTGTTGTGGAGCTGAGACAATCACAGCTGGTGATCCGACCCTGGGGAGATGTTAGCTTGCATCTCCAAAGGAGGAAGGCTGTACCAATAGTGCAATGACCCTGCTCTTGCAACCTCCACATTTCCATATTAGTATTAAATAATTTCCATCAGCCAGTTTGTAACATTAGGCAACACAGGTGTATCTCCTGGTGGAATACTCATGGTAACTCGTATGGCTAAGTCCAACCTGTTTTGCCTGGCCATGCTGCTTGGCATTATGGCCAGAGAACAGCCCATGGCCTTTTTGCACAGTAATATTGATGTAGCTAATGTGACCTCTTGTCTAGCTCCCCACCCTTAGGCTCAGAAGGAGCTGCCTCTCTTCCCTTCTTTGGCATCAAGGCAATCCCATACCTCCTGCCCAGCCATCCTCTTCACTCCCTGCTCCAAAATCTTCTTTTGACAAAAAGTAAACCAGAACCCCAGGTGGGCCAGCACAAATTTCCTCTCCAAGGACATCTTTAGCCTCCAGATTCTACCTCCCTTTGCCTCTGAGTGATGGCAGGAGGCATTCCCCGCTCCCTGACCTTCCAGCAATGCTGGATAGAGTCTTTTCCAACCATAATTAACAGAAGAATGTTACACCTTTCAGTAGCAAGATCTGAATCAGTCTCATTAATGCATTACCAATCTCTACATATTAATTATCAGCTGGATTATCCTTTTTCTCTCTTGATGCCGTTTTCTTAATTGCAATTAACAACCACTTCTGACCCACCACATCTTCTCCCTTCCCCTGCATTCTTCCCCACTCCCTCCTCCTGAAAAAAATCAAATGGCAAAAGAATTAAAGAAATCCAACAGAAATTAACCCCCATCAAGTCTTCCTTTTCAAAGGTCACTGTGTCTTTCAGTAATTGCAACAACATGGCAAAGAGGATGAATATTAATAAGGTCTGGTGGATTGCTTTTGTCCTTGGAGAATGAGGAAGGGGGCTCCTCTGGACATGGAGTAACTACCTTCCCTCAAGCTAAAGGGAGTAAGAAGGATGGGAGATGCTTTCATAAAATTAAAAAAAGTAAACTGATATGACATCCAAGTTAGAGGGTAGTTTTGCAGCACTCTGGCTGCACATTAGAGGTGTTTTGCTTTGCCCCCCAGCATTGCCATAGTGAGACAATATCCTGGGCTGCAATTCTAGTGGAGGGGAGGAAGGTGTGTGATGGTGTGAGTGAGACTCAGGAAGTCTCTGTTTGGCTTTACGGAATTTCCACCTGGTTTCTATTTCACAGCTGGCTCGTTGTCAGTTGTCTCATGGGTAAAGTGGGAACAACAATCCACCGCCTTGAGATATACTGATATAGGACCTAAGTAAGACATTTTTATTATTATTCCAGGTGCAGATTCCCTTGGGAAAATAAGATAGCTGGGTGGGACACATAACACCCACACTGAGATTTAACCGAAGACAGGCTATGCCCTAGGTGGGTTGTGGTTGCTCGTGGTCCCAGAGTCCTCTCATCTGAGACACAGATTTGTCTTCACAACAGACCATTCTCCAAGGACTTTGCCCACCAGTACAACCGAGATTGTCCAGTGTGCAGTGCTTCTCCCAGCGTAAACTCTAAGAGTGAGATTCATCCCATCTGACTACAGAGATCTAAAACGTAGGTAGCTAATTATATTGTCTTGTCCTCTCATTAATGAGGGAGGAGAAGTACAACCTAGGAGCAATCCAGACACTTGGATAAACATCTTGGACCAGATGCCAATGTTTTAGGTGGTTAAATCGTCTCCTCCTGCCATCTCTCAAACAATCATATCAACTAGTCATTTGCCTATGACTCTCTCTGTTGGTTTTCAGTGTCTTGTAACCACCATGATGTTTGGGATCTCTCCTCCAGTGCTCTCTCAATCCATACCAGCATGTAGACCCTTACCGTACTTGCTGGCTGAGGTCCTGGAGACCGTGGAGTTGTTGACTGCATTGTAGGCAGTGACCTGCTTGGAGACTAAAGCTACCACAGATCCATCTGGAACCTGTAGAGAAAAGGGGACTTTGTCAATAAGCTTCTGAGAACAGGCTGAGGAGCATGCCAAGAACAACAGAAATTCAAGCAGCAGAATGAACTCTAAACCAGTGTCACCGTAGGCAGGACAGTAGTTTTGGCCCAAAGCTTCAGATGCTTTCCTCAGTGGGTCTATTAACAAAAAAGGCACAAAAACTCCTGTTACACCGCTAGAAGCCTGGACTTGGGTAATAGGACAGCTGATGACAAAGCAGACTCTCCTCCGTTCAGGTCCCGATTCAAAGCCCAGAGACAACAATGTGACAACATTAACCTCCCTAAAGCAGTAGGTTCTTCACAAGGAAGCTCTTCTGCAGGGTCAGGAACATGAGAAGAATAAAATCATCTGGGCTATTTCAAACATCAAGGACGGGATGTCCCCGAAGGATGATAAAACTGATGTGAAATTTTCTGTCCCTTCCTCCTCCATTGCAGGTGACACCTAGGCACCTAGCTCAGAAATGGGCATCTACATTTTCCACTTTGACTGATCCTCTCAACCTCTCCACGCACAGTCTTGCCCTTTCACGCCACAAATGCACTGCTGGACTAAAGTGACCACAACTTCTTTCTCTTTGCTGTGTCAGAGGCCCTCAGACAGGGGAAAACAGCAGGTTTGGAGTGCCTGTGCCCCAAGATGTCACGGTACGGTGATTCAACAGATAACAAAGCTTTCTGAAACAAGCCAGCCTTTCCATTTCTACAGCTAGGCAATTCGTGTGGGTCCAGTATCAGAAATGTTAACAAGGCAGTGGCTCAGAGGAGCCGTATCAGGAATATCTGTGATAAATAAGACATCATAAAAAGGAGACGGGTGAAAAAAAACCTGCTAACAACGTCTAACTCTTGTCTGTGTAATAATAATAATTAGCACTTGCATAGAGTTTTTCATCTTCAAAGCACTGTAGAGGCTAATTACATAGCCCCTCAGCAATCAAGGAGGGCAATAATTGGCTCTTTGTACTTTTAGCCCCACACTACAGATGGGGAAACTGAGGCAATTGGAATATCAGTGTCTGTCCATGCATGCTCCGTGTCTGCCCTCTGGACAGCCAGGGTAAACCATGTGGAGCTCAGCACCCTGACAGATGAGACCTGTTCTGTCCCAGCTCATCCACATAGCTGGGAGCTCATTGCCTGAAGAAAACAACTGGAAAAAGCACAGAAGGGAAAGAAAATGATGCCCAGTTTGTTGGTGAAATAAAATAGAAAACATCCCCCCTCCCTCTCAAAAAAGTGTTCTGGAGTCTAGCCAGCAATGCTTCAGTCAATCTGAAGTGAAAAGTTTTGTTTCCTTTTCAAATTATTGTTTGCTGCATCCTCAGGTCAGCTTTTAAAGGAAAAAATCTTGTTATGAAACACAGATTGCTGAGATGTGCTTGAGGAAACAACAAAATTGTCAGCACTGGATTAAATTTAATGAGATGCTTGCCTTTTTTTTTTTTTTTTTTTTTTTTTTTGCAAGGAGGGGAAGGAGTGGGGAGAGTTTTTGACCAAAATTCAGTTTTCCATTAAATGTATCACCTGTGTAAGATACTTCTGGACATCTTTAGCCCTCTCTTATGGATCTTGAGGTCATGCAGAGACAAAGGGAAGCCCTGTCCCAAGGCAGGTCACACAGATTAAGACAGGGATTAAAACCAAGGGTTCCTAGGTCAATGCCAACTCCACTGCACCACTGTCTCCAATCATGCTGCTTCCCTCCTCTTTCTTCCAGACACCAGGCCTCCTTCCCTTCCATTTTTCACTCTTCCATCCTTCTGACCTTTGCTAGCATTACAAGGCCCTCAGCACTCTGTAAACAGGGGGATGGAAAGGCTCGATTTGTGTTAGTCTATATGAACAATGCCAACTTCTGTTGTCGTCGTGACTGCATCTCTTCACATTCTTCACTCACTAGGGTTGACCTTCCCTAGAGAGAGACAGTGGATTTTTTCTTCCCTTGCCTTCATCTCTAATGATGTGCAGGATAATTTCTACAAGGACATGGAAAAGAATGGATGTACTCAACATGGGGGCTCTGCCCAATTGTTGACCACCCACCCACTGTTTACTTCTGCATCTTAAAGAATAACACTTTGACCTTCTCCTTTCTATTTTCTTGGCTGATCTACCTTCTACCCATCCTCTCACATGGTTACCTGATAGTGTGCCAGTGTGTTGAGTCTCTTCCAGTCATTCTCTATCTTGGTTGTGATGTCTTCGTCCTGGAGGATCATCCTTGCCCCACTTGCTTGCCGCCACTCTGCAAGGAGAATAGGGACAGTGAACTCTGGGACAGAGCCCTGGTCACCCCTGTGTCCATAACACATGTAGTCATACATGTGCAGGCTGCATCCATGTCAGTCATTGCCTTTACTCTCTGTCAGATGCCTCCAACCACATACAACATACAAGTGCACAAATGTTCAGAGCCCCTTCTTTCCAGAGGGGAAGAAGAGACAGATGAACCATTGAAAGTGCAGGGAGATGGTTCAGAAAAGTATGCAAAAACCATAGCCATATGGCAAAGTTGAGAGTCAAGTCCTAAGTTATCCAGACTGGTTTCTTTACCCTTGATAAAATGATATTGCAATCACAAAACAACTTTTGCAGACGAAACCTCCACTCCTTTAAAGAGTGACACCATACAGACAGCAGAACATAGAGCAGTTGCCTACAGAGGTGAGAGGTCCAAGGCTAGGGCACAGCAGCACACAGACCTAGGGGACACCTACCCACAAGGCTAGGGCACAGCAGCCTCTCTACAGACACACAAAACAATGACCAGAGAGCTGTTGATCCATCGGCGGAGCTGAACGTAAGGACTGGTGCTTTAGTCCCCCGATTATTCACAGTGCTTAACTCCTAGCTTACTCCCTGGCTCTGTTCTTGCTCCAACATGGCTGTTTTCAAGACCAACCTGTCCTTGCATGACTATGGGACAAGAGTAAATTAATGTCACTTCTGTCAGGGACAGAAATTAGTCTCTGGCCCTCTTTATTTCATCAGCATGGACACAACTAAGTGAGACACGTCTACTACAGATTTGCCTATAGGCAAAGAACACATGAACATAACTAAAAGGAGAGAAATGTAGTATCACCTGGTGACACCAGGTAAAGCTGTGGCTTAACCACAGACAACCCAGACCATACAAATCTTCTTTTTTGGTTATCATGTTTCAGTCACATACAGCTCAGCCAGAGCCACAGCAGAAAGTCTATTCATTTGAGGGATTTAATTAAAATGAACTCTTGGATATGGAGACATCACCTGCCACCCCTGCTTATTTCTCCTAATATAAAAATGCAAGGACCGTTGCAAATTTCTTTTGGTTTCAGCAGTTTTGTTATCACATAATTAAAATGTATTGGGAAAGCCACCCTTGCCTTTATTATTCATTTAAATTAGTAGGAAGAGGTCAGCTGCTGTGTTTATTGCTGGGCATTACTTCGACTGGAGATACTCAGAAAGTAAGCAAAGGTTATGTTGGCTAAGCACTGATCCTGAACTGCCCTTTGTTTACTCCAGTTCCTTAGAACCTCACCTACATTACCCTTGTGATGTCCGAGGGTGATGCTGCCTGTTCATTCCCAGCCAGACCATAGCTAGTGCGGGGCTATGTTTGGATTTGTGCTGGAAACAGTGTTGATAATTCAGGGATATTTTAATTACTGCTGAGCAGTGCTTACACAGAGTCAAGGACTTTTCTGTTTCTCACCCCACCCCACCAGCAAGCAGTCTGGGGGTGCACAAGAAGTTGGGAGGGGACACAGCTGGGACAGCTGAGCCCAACTGACCAAAGGGATATTCCATACCATGTGAAGTCATGCTCATAAAACTGGGGGAAGAAGGAGGAAGAGGGAACATTTGGAGTGGTGACGTTTGTCTTCCCAAGTAACCATTACACGTGATGAAGCCCTGCTTGCATGGAGATGGCTGAACACCTGCCTGCCCATGGGAAGTAAGGAATGAATTCCTTGTTTTGCTTTCCTTGCATGCGTGGCTTTTGCTTTACCTATTTAACTGCCTTTATTTAACTGCCTTTAACTGCCTACGAGTTTTCTCACTTTTACCCTTCTGATTCTCCCCTCCATCCCAACCGGGGGGAGTGAGCGTGTGGCTGTGTGGTGCTTTTTGCTGTCAGGGGTTAAACCATGACATCCCTCAAGCCCTTTGTGCTCCTGCACAGACACAGGAGGTTACCAAGCCCTTCCTCTTGGCCTTCGTGCAGAAAGGGGCCACGCAAGGAAGAGCAAGGGCCAGTCTGACTCGCCACAAGACCCACTCCTGAGAAAGACAAGGGGGAAAACACCCTGCAGGGCAGGTTCAGAGCATCCGGCTTCAGTTTTGCAGCCAGTTGGCCCTGACCAAATACAGACCACTTCATCGTGCTTCTGAGCAATGACAGGGAAAGAACCCCCAGTTATGGTCGTCCAACTCGTCCTAGTCTCCCAGGAGCACTGCACGGTCTCCTTCTTTGCAAGTGCCAGCTGAGGTAGCCACACACCAATCTGCAAGGAAATTCAATGGCTGGGAGCAAGGGAATGGGAAGGGAGGGCACAAAGGAGGAAAAGGTGACCCTGACATCCATATTCACAGCACTAAGTGAAAACTGTTTGCTTTGTCCTCGCTGGCAGCACCCTGTCCTCTCTCTCATCAGATCTGAGCGCTCCTCTGCAAGCCGGCACAAAGGAGAGACATACTCCAATCCAATTTGTTACACTTCCACCTTCCGGAGAGAGGAGGGAGAGGAGGAGGGAGGCAAAAAATCCCATTATCTTTATCAAGCCTTCCAATCAGGAGCAGCGGTAAATGCAAACTCAGGAGACAGCTGCTGTGAAGCCTTTATATTTCATTCAGCAGATAGTGTATCTTTTTATTGCACGCAGGAATTACTTCTTCTTCTTTTTTCTTTTTTTTTCTCCTTTTTTTTTTTTTTTTTTTTTTTTTTAAGAAACAACCTTTCTGTTCAACTTGACTGGGAAAAAAGAAATTCTGGGGGCCTTTGACAGAGAGGTTTCTTTGAGCTCTAGCAATGCCTGGCTAGGGAATGACTCTATGGGGAAATGTGAAATGGGGAGATGTCCTCCTGTGCCTTAAATCCTACAGAAAATGTTACATGTCCCTTGTGCCTTCTCTCTGATATGGGTCACCCTGAAGATGCCCACTGAACAAGGGAGAAAAATGCAGAAGATAAAACATTTTTCAGGGACAATTGAAATACCCAGGTGGATGGAAAACCTGCCAGCTCAATCCAAGTGCCTTCATTTGAGCTAGTCATCATCAGTTACGCCATCCTTTACAGGTACTTCTAGGTCATGATGCCCATAATCCATTTCAGTCAACTCTTCATGCCATATACTGTGCTTCCCACTCTTTTCCTAAAGACCCCAAGTCTCCCAGGAAGGGTTGGGAAATATTTTGTGGCTGACTGTGCACAGCAATGGCATGTGGAACAAACGAATGTGGCTTATCCAGGCTCAATGCCTCTTTCATGACCACCTGTGCTCATGAAGAGCTGGGGGGTTGCTTTTAGTCTTATGAGTAGTTTTTTACTTTCCAAACATTTCCACATGAGAAACAGATCGGCACAGGAAATATGAGAATAAACGGTTTTCCAATATGCTGCAGGCACCAGGTGGGTAGGAAGCAAAAATGGGTAAACGTCTAATATGTGGTGATGTCACAGAGAATGGAGAAGAGGAGGCTGAGAGGAGTCCTCATCACTCTCTACAACTGCCTGAAAGGAGGGTGCAGTGAGGGGGGTGCTGCCTCTGCTCTAAAGGAACAAGTGATAGGACAAGAGGAAATGGCCTCAAGTTGCACCAGGGGAGGTTTAGGCTGGATATTAGAAAAAATTTCTTCACTGAAAGAGTGATCAGGCATTGGAACAGGCTGCCCAGGGAAGCAGTGGAGTCACCATCCCTGGAGGGGGTCAAGAAACATGTAGATGTGGTGCTTGGGGACATGGGTTAGTGGGTTGGGTGGTGCTGGATTGACGGTTGGACTTGATGATCCTTGAGGTCTTTTCCAACCTTAACGATTCTATGATTCTATGTCTAGGAAGAAAGGAGAAACTCCTGTCTGCTTCTTGGGTGGAGAAAGGAACACTGTGGTTTCTTTAGTTAGTTAATATCAGAACATGTAGATGGAAGATACCAGGGAAATATTTCATCTTGTAGATGCAAGTTGTCTGCCTCGCTGTATATATACCAGAGTTAGGCTCAGTTTAAATGTCTCCTAAAGTTTGCACCCCTCATCCCAGTACTGCACCATTGGTGAGGCAGTGAAAGCTTGCCTGACATGGTCCACAACAAGCCTGGGACAGCATCCCTGCTTGCAAGAGAGTCAGCCTAGCAGCTCCCATCACATCAGCAGTCCCTTTCAAAAAGCAACCAAAACGCAGGGAAGAGTGAATACCTCCACATGGAGCCAAATTCCTGTTTTGTGATCCTTACACCCTAATCCTTTCCCAAAGACGGGGTATTTTATTTATGGCCAGGGCTTTAAAAAATAATAATAACAAAAATAGCCACTGCAGAAAGAAGCCTTCAGTCAGAGGGCTGCAATTTGGGTTTTTTGGACTAAAATGTAACCTCAGGGTGTCCAAAATAAGTGCTTTTGGCTGACAACCCCCTCCATGAGTTGTCTGGGTAACTGCAAAACATTATGACATTTGCGACACATACAAGTCACTCTGCCTGCAGCTACCCTGCATTTAACAGCTCAAAATAACTCATTAGCTTGTTTGCTTTCTTCCATGTGAGCAATCTAGCCATGGTATGGACAGAAAGCCCAGAAAACTGCAACGGTAATGGAAAACAGTGTTGTTGTTTAGAAAACCATCAATTTCAAGGCCAGATTACAGTCATCTGCTCTGACCTACTGTTTAGCATAGACTGCTGCATCCCCAGCAGCGTGAGCAGCAGGGCGAGGGAGGGGATTGTCCCCCTCTGCTCCGCTCTGGTGAGACCCCCCCTGGGGTGCTGCACCCAGCTCTGGGGTCCTCAGCACAGGACAGACACGGAGCTGCTGGAGCGGGGCAGGAGGAGCCACGGAGATGGTCCGAGGCTGGAGCAGCTCCCGTGCCAGGACAGGCTGAGAGAGTTGGGGGTGTGCAGCCTGGAGAAGAGAAGGCTCCACGGAGACCTTAGAGCAGCTTCCAGTGCTGAGAGGGGGCTACAGGATGGATGGGGAAACACTCTTGAGCAGGGGGTGGAAGGATAGGACAAGGGGGAATGGGTTTAAGATGAAAGAGGGGAGATTGAGAAGAGATATGAGGAAGAAATGTTTTCCTGTGAGGGTGGTGAGGCAGTGGCCCAGGTTGCCCAGAGAAGCTGTGGATGCCCCATCCCTGGAGGAGTTCAAGGCCAGGCTGGATGAGGCTTTGAGCAACCTGGGCTAGTGGGAGGTGTCCCTGCCCATGGCAGGGGGTTGGAACTGGATGATCTTTAAGGTCCCTTCCAACCCAACCCATCCTGTGGTTCTACAACTGGCAGGGCTGATCCAGCTGCCTTTGAATTCTGAGCATTCAGCTTGGGGCAGGCTGATCCTGAGAGCTCTGTGGTGTTTTCTAATGGCCAGCAGTGCTTTCTGCTCTCCCCTTGCTGCCTTCCCTGTCACTGAAGGATTCCAGGTGCCAATAAACATATTTTCCTGCAAAGAGGCTGGGCTGGAGCTGTGCCTCGACATGCATATCCTCTTGTCCCTGCTTCACCTGTGCCAGCCCCTGCTCCTCCCACCTCGTTAGCTGCTGTGCTGAAGGAGTCTGCAACTATACTGCTGCTAGCAAGACTCTTCTAGACGAGAGGATTTAGGGGATTTTTGTGTTTCTTTCCCCCCCCAACTGCATCATCAATGCTATTGGCCAAAGGTCTGCTCATTAAGCAGTCTTCTGTCAGTATGGACAAACCTGTCCTCAGAGGGGTGCGCATGTTCATAAATACTTTCTGGAACTTGCTGGTCCTCAGCACCACTCAGCAGGTCAATACTTCTTAAAACAGCAGCAGTCCTGGATGTACAATTGTCAGGCTCCAGCTGGGACCCCGCACACATACACTTCTGTATCTGTCAGCTGTCAAAACTACAATAAAATCTGTGGACTCCAATTTATCCCTTGTATTTGCAACATGCAGGTAAGATTCCTGCTTCCCAGTACATATGCATTATTCATCCCCACAGCACAACAAACTACTTTCCAGTTACTCCCAGTCTGAGATCCAAATGTAATGGGCTCTGTGGCCACCATCCAGCATCAGACAGTCCAATAGATCTGGCTGTAAAGCCCAGTGAGATCTCCTGTGCCCTGGCACCCTGCCCTGCCTGCCCTCCTGCTCACCCTACCCCTCCTGACTCACAGCAACTCCCAAATCACCTTGGGTCCTTTCTTGATGATGTATATGATCTGTTCTTTACTGCTGCTGGTTTTGGCAGCTTGTTTCATTATTCTAAGAGCCTTTCATGAGCAGGAATCTTGCTGCAATTTCTGTCAGGATTCCCCTCCTCCCTTACACATACGCACACGCATACAGACACTTAACTTGAATCCCTGACCTCCCATTCCTGCCTCCATTATTGCTGTGAATGGTTTCTTGGCGTCACTCCGTTCCTTTCTCCTTTTGGTTCCTCTTCTACTTTGCTAGGTTTTATAGACTCCATCATTTTGCACTCAAATCTCTTCCACTGAAGGCCACTGAGGGCAAATTCTGGCAGATACAGCCACAATGTGGTCCCCAGATCCCTACCAGGCATCTCTGCGATGCCCTGAGCAGATTTTTCTACATTCTTTCCCAGTAGCTTCCAGATGTAGTACCCCATCTGCCTCTGGACCCCAACTTCAGACATCCACTCCTCCCAGCATCCTTGCTCTGGATTTTGGACAGAAACAGATTTTGGCTTCAGAGATACCCCAACACTGGGCTGTACAGCTCCTGGTGTGCCCCAGAGCTCAATTGCTTAGAAATGCAAGTGAAGGTGGTGTAGATTTTTCCACCCTCCAAGCAGCAGGAAGGAGCAAACACTGAGAAAAACAAAAACAAAAACAACCCCAAACAAACAAAAACAAAAAAAACCAAACCCCAAACCACAAATTCATAAATACAAGGACTGATCTTTCCTTAAGACCTCCAAGTCCTCTGCAGAAAGGAAACCCCAGAGCAGCAGCCCCCAGCCCTGCTGTTGGTGGTGGGTTGCTGGGAGGAGGGAAGCAGTCAGGGGTGAGATGGATGCAGCCCACTAACCAGGGGATGCTTTATCCCCTTTCCTATGCTCACACAACAAGCAATTAATACTTCTTGGGCTCTAACTATCTCAGCAAGAAAAGATATATAATACCCAAACTCTCCCTGTTCAGAGAAGAGCTAGGAATATATTCCTGCAGCCTGAACACTGCTGACCACACCACTCTGGGCATTTGGTGCTTTTTTTCCAGGAATCTTTGGCAGGACAATGAGAATAGCCCCAGTCATGCCTTTTCCATACCCTTGTCCAAGTTGAATTCTGTGGCCAGAAAAGCAGGATGGCTACTGGTCTTTTTAAGTCCTCAAGACCAAATATTTCATAAGCCCGGAGTACATGCACCAATGTAGTCCCTCTCTTCCACCCTCTCATCATGGCTTCTGCTCTGCCTTGCACAAGCACCATGGGCACACCCAGTCTGGAGATGTGGCACTTGCCCCATCGAAGTGTCTAGATTGTTTTTAGCTCTCTCCCATCTTCCCTCTCTCCCCTGCCCGGGGGCAATCAGAGCCCATTGTGCACACACACGTACCCAAGTCCATATCAGCAGCTTTGGGCCGGTGGGAGCAGGGCACGTTCTTGAAGATGGCATCGAGGATTTTCTCCTTGACTTGCGTGATGGTGTCACAATTCAGGATCTTCACAGGGATCTCGGGGCTGTTCACGTTGTCGGGGTTCACGCAGCTCAGGACCTGAGAGAGAGGCAGTGAGACCCACCACACATTGCACAGAAGCACAGGTACCCTCTGGCCACCCTTCTGCAGCCACCTTCTTGCAGGTCCCCACGTTCTACAAGCCCAGGGTGAAATAAGGGGAAAAATGTGTACCAAGAGTATTTGCCCTTTCAGAGGGCACAGAGATCTGGTTTCTGGATTTAATATCAGTGAATTAAAGGTAACACAGGATTTGAAGAGTCCTGAATTTGAAAGAAGTTGTGGATGCCCCATCCCTGGAAGTGTTCAAGGCCAGGCTGGATGAAGCTTTGAGCAACCTGGGCTAGTGGGAGGTGTCCCTGCCCGTGGCAGGGGGTTGGAACTTGATGATCTTTAAGGCCCTTTCCAACCCAAACCATTCTGTGATTCTATGATTCTATGATTCTATGATCTGGCTCTCAGCTAAGTGCTGTGGGCTTCCAGATGTTGCAGCCAGTGACTCGGGACTGATGTGAAGGTTTTTCTGAACTTAGGTCTCAGGCCGCTTGTCTCTGTGAGGTGAAACTACTATGCCTATGGGAATGACCCCTTAGATTTGAGCCTCATCTCCTTGGCATCTTCACTAACTTAATAACAGGAAGTCCATTAATACCACCTCAGGTTCTGGTGCTTTCAGTAAAAACTCCATTCAGGCAAACGGTACCAGACAATGGTCGTTGACACACTCTTTTCATAGAAATGATCAAAAATGCAATCAAGCCTGATCCCAGTTGGAGCTGGACTGATATCCAAAGGAACTAGATGATTTTTAAGGTCCCTTCCAACCTAAACCATCCTTCAGTTCTATGAGTCTATGATATTAATTTGAAATGCAGGGATTCTTAAAAAAAGACACACAAAACAACAGCAACAAAAACTTTTGCTTTCACCTTTCACATATAGAACAAGAAAATTAACTCAACTAGAGAGGCCCCTCCTTTCTTAAAAGGAGAATTTTCTGTGAAGACTCTGTGCAAGAGTAAATGCAAAGCATATGGGCTGGCAAGGGAGGGATGCCTTAAACACACATACACAGTGTTTAACAGCAATCTGCCTGCTAACCTTTGGCCATGTCTATGTTGAGCATTCTGCTCTCTTCTGGTTACAAGTGTGCGAAGTCTATAAACTTCTATAAACTTAGCACACCTTTGCACTCTGAGGCATTGTTCAGTGATGCTCCTGGCTATATACTGTCATTAAACTTTCCTATGCCACTTTTACAAGAGCACACATGTTAGGTTTTGTGCCTTAGACAAATTCTACCTTGACTATAAATTCCCTTCTGTAGTATTCAGTAGATACTGGACTCTCCATCACTTTCCATCTTAACCTACTAAGATGCAGTGGGATCTCAAAGTGGCTTGAGACTGGGTGAAATCATATCAGTATAATTATATATTGGCTCACCAGGCTCTCTTTGGTGATGTTATGCTCGACTAAGAGGGACTTGTGAAGATATTGCTTACAAAGAGCTCTGTGATCTTTCTGGATGAAAGGGGAGATGTAAATACGAGATATTGATTAGATCGTAATGCTATTATTTATATGTCACTTCCAGGAGTATTGAAGAAGCATCAATTCAGACAATAATAACAACGGCAGAGATTTACAGTTCTGTGGCATCTTTAATCTCAAAGGATCACAGAACTCCACATAAAAAGCCCTGCTGAAACACATCCAGTGTCGAGGTTATTAGTTGCCCCCCTCTCATTGCACACCTGTAGAGAAATGAAGCAGTGATGGAGGCTAGGACAGCTCTTTTGAAAGTGCCATGCTTCTGGAGACCAAGTTACCCTGCAGGTCTCTCTCAGTGATCCAAGCTCAGCTAAGGCAGATTGAGCTGATCCCAGCCAGAGCAAGGTCTGTGGTGGGATTCACCTCTGATGCGAGTACCTGGGACTCGATTCAGTTCCCACATGAAGGTATTAAGTGCAGTTTAAAATAATCTAGGCTACCTTACCAGGCATCTACCTCCTGGTCCAGAAGGGCCAACATCTCCACTGCCCACCACACCAGTACCCACCATGCAACGTGGACCATCATCTGGCCGGAAGCTGACAATGGTGATTTGCTCGTATAATTTGATTGTCCTTAAATTTCACAAGGGGACAACTTCAGAAGGCCTGGGTGAGCCATGATCATTCATGCCCTGACTACAGAAGTCCTTGCTTTCCTCTTTTCCAGCTCAGTTGGAAGAAGAAGGAGCAGGGAAGGCAATACCTCAAAGAGATGTGCAGAGAGAAGTTTGCTCTTGGTGGCCTCAAGAGTGGGGCAGCTGGTAGTAGCTGCCAACCCCTGGACACTGTTATCTTCATTTCAGTGATGGTCAAGAGGCTCCTTTCAACATTTTTGGGTAATTCAATCATTGTTTATAGAAACCAAGAGCTTTCCCAGAGCACAGTGGCTTTGACATATATACCCAAGGCTTCACATCAACCCTCAGCTGATGTGAAGCTGGGGCAGAGCTGCCAAGGTAGGCTTCAGTGTCACTCAAGGAGATGCTGAATGTTCTGCCCCTGAGAAGACACCAGTATTTGTCACTGCTGTTCTGTCATGCATTGAGGTCTGTGTCAGCACAGCATAAGGACCAGTTGTGAGATCAACATGGAAAGGTTGGAGCAAGCAAAGTAGTGATCTCTGAGTCCTGCTCTCCCACTGACTGTTTAAAACCTTGGGGCACATCATCTCACTGGATTTGTGTTTATTGACCTTTTTCTACATCCTTGGGCTTTTTTTTTTTTTTTTTTTTTGTCTGCCAGCCCTTCCAACCATGAGCTGTCTCTAAGTGTATATATATACATCCAATGCTTAGCACAACTAAGCTCTGATCTCCACTGCAGATTACTGACGTTTAAATAATAAAGACACAGTTTGGGATTTCTCATATGAGGACCCTGGCTCTGAGTTCTCTGCAGTGTTTGAATGGTCTACAGTTTCTGCTCCAGGGTAAGACATCTTTCTCTCCCTTCTAGATTGGGCTAATGAGGGTCCAAGAAGACTAACACATAGTGAGGCTTGGCAGCGAGTAAGGAGGAGAACCCTCCTAAAGAGTCCAAGCATTGGAGAGCCTTCTGATATCTCTGTAGTGGCTTCCTCCTTGCCACTAAAATTTCCTGAAAAGCCTTAACCAAAAGCATCTCAAAGCATCTTTATCCATCTGGAATATGCTTTCAGGAGAGCTGATCCAATTAGAATCTCAACATTGGAGCCGCCAAGGTGGGCATGGTC
Source organism: Pterocles gutturalis (assembly GCF_000699245.1). Lineage (NCBI taxonomy): Eukaryota > Metazoa > Chordata > Aves > Pterocliformes > Pteroclidae > Pterocles > Pterocles gutturalis. The sequence continues at coordinate 40,348 of NW_010133592.1, read as the reverse complement.
AAAAAATCATGTATTCTGGAAAAAGCAGATGGCGGTCAGCAGGGATGAGATCTTCCTATCATCTCTCATAGATGGAATAATCTTGCTGGGTTTTTAATAACACTGCAGACCAGTGGTGATGAGCCCTGACTGTTAGTGAAGACATTAACACCAGAGGGTGTTTCTCTGAGGTATGCAGCCTGGGAGAAAACCCACTGTTTCGTTGCAACACATTTATTCTGTCAAATCACACCTGTGACTAGCTGAGTTTCTCCTGGACTGAAAAATCCTTTGTAAGTACAGAAATTGTTACAGACCGCGAAGATTCTGGGACATGGGGCTGCTTCCTTGGAGAATTGTAGGACCCAGCAGACAGCAAATTGGAGCTATCTGGTTTGGAGAGAAATCAGACTGAAATAATCTAAATGTAGTGAATGAGGTGTGCATTGTAAAATCAGTAATTCCAGATGTCTGGAAGTGCTTTGTCTTCTTTTTTGTCCCTGGATAAGTCAATTTCTTTGGATCTGCTTTTCACTCAAACCATATTCAAAACCATGACTTAAAATATTTGGTCGTGATTAATGAAGGTTAAAGAAGAAATGTCCTCCAGAAGAAGCTCTGGCCTTGTCTTCCTCAAATAATGACAATAAACAGCCTGTTTCAATGTGCCACGCTGCTGGAATCGTGATTTAACTCAGTCAAGCAATCATCTAGCACTCATGAAACATGAACAACCCAATAAATTTTAGCCACGCGCACCGCAAACTCACAGCGGTGACCAGGTGTATTTGGTGGAGAGCAGGAGACACTGAGGGAATTCCTCTGTTCCAAATACTGAATCCGTTCTTGCTTTATTTCATTGCTACATATTTTTAATAAAAGATGACAGACTGCTTAAGGAAGGTAGAGGAAGGAGAAAATAAACCAGAAATAAACAGAAAGAAAAAAAAATCCTATTCATATTCTGCTGCTTCTTAATCTCCTTCACCAAAGCTGATCTCTGTAAATCTGCTGAGATTCCTATCGGGATATATTTGTCTGCTCTTGAGATGTAAGAGGGAGAGCTGATTAACATCAAACGACACAAAGCGAATGGAGGAGAGCTTTGTTCAGGCTGATGTATAATTACTACTCTTTGCTGGCTGCTTTATATCAAGCCGAAAAGGATCGGAGGGATTTCCTTTGGTGAAAGCGATCACTCTGTGTCTGCATTTTTTCTTCCTTTTTGCTCAGTCTTTCCATGTGAGATGAGGCCTCCACATTGCTAGACAACCACACGTAGTAGAAAAGAAGTGCTATGCTGCCGATTTAATGGGAAAGTCACATTTTTAATATGCAAAAATAAAATTGTGGTCTTCTTTAAGAATAAAATCTACCCCTTCATCACACTTGGATTCAATCAAAGCTCAGTGATTCAAGCACACTCTAGATGTCTGTATTTACTGAAGAAAAGCAGGTTTTCTTAGCATCAGCCCACCTGAACTAAGATCTAAGTTAGGTCAAAGAACTAACATCGACTGGACACAGCTCTCAAAGCCAGCTCAAAGTTAAGGGAGATGAATGCCCCTCAATTGAAGGTGCAAAATAAAATAATTTTATAAGTTCAGAGCATCTTCTGACAGCCCTAAAGTTTGGGGTTGGGGTCTTCTGAGAACAAAGGCATGGGAAATAAATTACAAGGATCAGTGAAGACTTGGATAGTGTTCTTCATCCTGCAGAGACTTAGAGGCTCAGTGGATTTACTGTATCCAATAAAAAGTGAAAGCCCACAAAGACACTAAGAAGAGATATCTAATGCTCTTTAATTGATGCTCTTTAATCAAGCAAGAAAAGGCTGTAATCTCAGAGTAGAAGCTAAAGCTGGACATATGCAACTTATATCTTTCACCATCCAGACAAATACATTTTGGAGCAAAAGACTCAGTGACAGGGATTAACTTTTTTTTCCCCTGAAATCTCTAAATCATGTTCATTTTTCTTTGACTTGTGCTTGCTCAAGAGGAATGGCTGCATTAGCTCTAGAAAAGACCTAGCAGTTACCTCCATTGTGTGCCTCTAACATGTTCCTTGATGCTGAATTCTTCATTGGAGAAACTGTTTTTTTTTTTTTTTTTTCTGGTGAGGATTATTCTGGAGAAGATCCTTGCAATATAGCCTACTATAAAACTTCTGCTGTCACTAGCTTTGCACTGACCCAACAATGTAAGATCTCAGGATGGCCTTGAGGCGAGTGTCCCTGTGATCACAGGTGTCCCATGGACCAGGGCCTCATGCCCAACCTGCCTGAGCTCAGCGCTGGGGACACCCAACATGGCCAAGAGCTGCCAACCCGGGCAGGCACTGCCCAGCAAACACCAGATCTGTGTGTGCCCAGGGTGCTGGGCAGCTCTGCCACTGGTGCTGGGGACTGGGGAGGAGGGAGGAAGTCATGAGCAGAAGGAAGGGTGAAGATACCCCCGGGTGGTCCCAAAAGTAAGGAGGAAGAAAACCCACCATCAGCATCACACTCCTCCCAGAAAAGAGCTCAGGGTGGTGACAACTTGCAGTGACAACCCCACCTTTCTGCTGGAGGAAGACTGTCAGCTTTGACTTACAGCTCAGAGGGATGTTGGAAGGATGGACATCACTCCAGGGAAAAGGGGCAGATACTAGGAAGTATTTTGTCTAACAGAACACAGTAAATTGCCCATATCTACCGTCTTCACATTCCCAGGCATGTTAATGACACAAGGTTCACGCTTGTCTTCCAGCGCTCCTGAACCTCACCTAATCCAAGCAACGGTAGAGGACTGGCACTGTCAGCCTACCCTGAAACAACTGCAGATGCTTTCATAGAACAGGCAAAAAATTTGTGGAGCTGCAGATACTCTGAGCACGGGGCAGGGTGCAATGGAAGTAACTCTGAAGCAGCCATCTTTGCAAACATGCTTTGCAAGGAGATGCTTCAGCCACAAACCTTGCTGTGTTAGGGGGTACAACTGGTCAGTTTTCAACAGAATTACCCTGCTGGGTTGCAAGAATTGTCCCAGAGGGTCAGCACGCCCATCACTGGCTTCTTTTGTCTAAATCCCCTTTTGCTAGAAGAGGCTGGACAAGCCCGTGGCATGCTTACTGCAGGGGGGTTGGACAAGGTGACCTCCATGGTCCCTTCCAATTCAAACTATTCTATGATTCTATGATTCTGTGATTCTATGTGGTCAGGACACTCACCAGTGTCTTGTAATCAATCTGCTGTCGGATAAGCTTGTCCTCACTCAGTGAGTACCGGGCCTCCCCCGTGATGGAGTCGATGGGGCCCTTTTCCATCTGCTGCTTGATGGCACAGAAGAGGGAGAACAGAGGTTCGCCAGCACACTCCTGCAGGGGTGAGAGACAACCATCAGGTGAAACAGGAGGATCAGAGGTGAGAACCCAACCTACGTAGCATCTCACCAACTGCCATGGCTTGCCATCCGCAGCCACCCAAGGCAGATGCATCAGTGGGAACCAGCCTATTGGCCAGGCTGGATGAGGCTTTGGGCAACCTGGTCTAGTGGAGGGTGTCCCTGCCCATGGCAGGGGGTTGGAACTTGATGATCTTTAAGGTCCTTTCCAACCCAAACCATTCTGTGATTCCATGATTCTATGATTCTATCCCATACAGCCCAGGAATAGAGGTCACTCTCCACTTCTACAGAGTGCAACCAGTCCTTCTCGAGTGTCCCATCACAGGACTAGGGGGTCAGTGCTCCCTGGCAATGTTGGAGCTAGCAGAGCCTTGTAGGAACTGTTCAAGTGATTGTCACCATGCACTGGAGCAGGTGGTGGGATGGATCCCAGAGGACCTGGAGACAGGTCTGAAAGGGAGATGGTCTGCTGCTGCCGTATCCTGGGTGTCTGGGCTGAGCCCACAGTCTCCCTGGGCACTCTCATGCTGGAGGTAAATAGGGATGCTCAGGCAGGAGCAGCTCCATCACCCAGGGGAGACGTGTCCCTGGATCTGTACAGTTGCACCAGCGATGTCAGACATGTGGGGCCCAGCACAAGACACCAACAAGGAGTCCACAGGCAGGGTCAGCACAGCACCACTGTCCCCAATTTCTCCTTCCCATCATTTATACTCACTGCATTTCTCTTCCCACACTTTTCCTGGCCTCTCCTCCCTCGCCGCCCTCCCTCCACACATTCTCTTCTATGCACCCCTCATTGTGCTTTCTTCTGTTGCTTCCCTTCCCTTTCATCTCTCCATCCTTCCTCCCACCCCTCCTCCCCACCTTGCCCTCCCCTCTTGCGGTGTGTCCCAACTCAATGAGCGAGGTCATCTTCCTCCGGTGTAAATCCCGGCGAAAACAAGTTAATAATCTGAAGCAAAGTGGCCCCTTTCCTCAGTTCCTCCACCTGTCTCCCACTTAATTAGCTTATCTGCCAGCAGCATATTGCTTCTGTGTGCCTGTCTCTTGCCCTTATCAGGCCTCCGTTCAGGCTAAGGCAAGAAGACAAGTAGCTGAGTGGGGGGAAAAAAGCCTATTACAAAAGCAGAGCTTTAGAGAGTCACCTCCTTATATCCTTTGCTTTCAGCTGAAAAGCAGGAATCTGATACTGAAGTCACTGAAATTACCTTCCAGGGACCTTCAAAACTTTTCCATGAGTTTATCCTTGGACAGGTTGTGCCTGGGGAAGGCTTAGGGGAATGGGACTGATCTGGAAAGCCTTGAATTGCCAGGCAGAGGGTGGCTATTCTGTCCAAACGGGGCTGGAAGGTGTAAGGATATCTAGCAACTGCTTTGGGAGCAGGTGAGAGGTGCAGAGCTCAGCTCCTTCGAAAAAAGTTGACTCTGAGTTGGGTGCTTTGGCAATTAGCATCCTTGAGGCTCAATGTGGGTCCCCAAGAGGAAACTGCCATCACCCATCATTCAGTGGCAGGTCTCAAAGACTGAAAAATTTTTTTTGTTTTTTTCCCTATACACCACCCCAAGGAGACCCTCCAGGAGGAATTAGAGGGTTCAGGGAGTGTCCAAAGTCTTTTTTGCTGATAGGTGTCCTGCAAAGCCAATGCTACCTCCAACTGGGATAAAAAGCAGCAACAGCCTCAGCCTGTGCTGGGTTCTGGATGCAGCAGTCAGGTTCACATGGTGTATTGCGTCCAGCCCTCTCCTCTCAGAGGCTGCATGGCCGTGGCCAGGACAGGCTTGAGGCAGCCTCATGCCAAGAAGAGCTTGGGCTTGGCCTTAAAGGCATCAGTATGACAGAGGGACTGGGTATGATGGAGGCACTGGGACTCAGAACTGTCTCTGAACTGGGGTGGTAGATCTCCAGTAATGGAAAATATGGTTCACCATGTGACAGGGATCCCAGTCTGCTAGCAAAAGGAGAGCATTTTCAATACAGGTCTCCACCACGCTCTGAAATCCTTTATGTTTCAGCACTGACCCTTAGATCTCACCTCTGTACCGGAGTAAGACCAACAGGCTGCCTCTCGAGCAAAGTGTTCCTCCTTGTTCTCCCATTAGGTAATGGTTAAAAAAAAAGCCTTTATATCTGTGAAGATTTTGCCCCAATTAAACCTCATCAAGAGGAAATGTACTAAAGCAGCTGTTCATCCAGGGCTGGTGCTTCTCTTACCTTGAGGAACTTGTAGAGAAGGAAGGTGAACCAGTTGGTGAGCATTTTCTCAGCCACAGACTCTGTCCTAAAATCATCCAGGGAGAAAAAGCAAATTGGAAATGAGTTAGTCATGGTGGTCATATCAAAGGGCTAGTCAAAAGACTGGCTTTGTCCATCTTACTGCCCAGACATCTGAGCCCCATGGAAAGTCTGGCATGACACCATCAGGATTCAGCATGTCCTAGGTTCTGTATTTTAGCTTTGGATTTAGGAAACCTGCAGGGAAATCCTTACTGTGACTAGGGAAGTCCCTGTACGTCTGTTTCTCAGTTTCTCCATCAGTGAAATGGAGATGACAACAGTTGAGGGAACCTTCTCAGAGGAGCTCAGGAAGGATAAATCCATCAAATATGAGGACCTCAGAGTCAGGCCATATGACAAGTAGGCTATATAAATACTTGAGAAACACCGATCTAAATCACCAGAGAATAGTTATCTGGCACTGATTATCTCCCTGGTATTTGGGAGTGATTATACGCCCCAACGTGTCAACGTGGTGCATTCACAGAGCTCATCATTTGCCCTTGAGCACTCTGTCCTCAACCAAACAAAAATCCATCTTGAGTCTTCAGGACGAACTTTTCCTACAGAAGGACTGACACAGACTTGTAAATGTGGTAGGGACACCAGGCGCACAAGATAAACCTGTGTTGGCTCCAGCATATGCACTGGTGTTTCTCAAGAAGAAAGAAAGTGTCTATGCTTGGATGAAGGTCATGTTGGATGAGGCTTTGAGCAATGTGGTCTAGTGGAAGGTGTCCCTGCTCATGTCAGGGGGGTTGGAACTAGATGATCTTTAAGGTCCCTTTGAACCCAAACCATTCTATGATTCTATGAATTGAAGTGGATCTTCCTTGTCCTGGTTACCACCAAAGCCACGCAGGGGTTCTCACTTAGGACACCACCTTGCCTTTTAGGTTCTCTAGTCTTTCAGCATAACACTGATCTTACTTTCTCTGGAGCATAAGACTTGCAAGGGGAAGGGTTTCCATCACTGGAGCTGTATACGTGGAGCTGGTCAACAACCTTGCCTAGAAGCAGAACCCTGTTACACCACAAGTGATGGTCCCTTCTCTAGCTAAATGCAGTTGATCTTTAGCCTGGTTTCCATAAGGATTTCTCTGTTCTTGTGGGCAAATCTCACTTAGATGGTGGGTATGGTGGGAGGATGAATGACAATACGGGTGTTTTCTGGCATGCCTCTTTTCTTGCCTGCAACTAAAGAAAGAAGTGATACGGTCCCAGTTTGCTACCAGATTAATGTTGTTTCCTTGGTCTACAATGATCACTGCTGTGTCTCTGCCTAGAGACTGCCTCTGTCCAAACCAGCCTGTTTGCCCTGTATTCCCCTCGATCAATGTCACCTGGCTGGTGTTCTCCACTGGTCATGGTAGGATATTCAAGTCCAGCAGTCCCCATGATTATAATGGTCTGAGCTCTTTGCAGTGAATGTCACCCAGAAGAGTGCTCTTTCCGACACTCCCCAATGCGACATCTGGGACCCATCACACGGTACAAACTTGGCATTACAATGTGAAAAAGAATTGAAATCCTGTTGTGTTGTTGGTCTCTGCCCGGACAACTTTGATTTCTTTGAGGCTGTAGATGTCATGTGGGATGAACACTAGACACAGCCAACGTGCGAAAATCATTCCAGCCAGCTCTTTCCTCCTGTCAAATAGCCCCAAAACCCAACAGTGCAGAAGGATGTTGGAGGGTTCCCTTCCATCCACAGAGTCACTGGGAGAGAGGGGAAGCATTAAAGTGAATTCAACTGCTCCAAATAATTGTCTGGGGACCTCACACCAACATCTGAATCCCAAGGCACTGAGCTAATCACATGCTCATCAGTAGACTCTATTCTGGTGCTGCTCAGTGCAAGACCTCCATCTCAGAGCACGAAACACACCTCTGACTCCTCCTTGTGTTTTCAGAGCTTGGGACAGTGGAGGCATCTTCTTTGTTCACTGGCTGTGCTCCAAAGGCCACATTTAATTTCTAACAGAGGACTAGAGCTAGAAAAGAGATGGGAGAAGACGAAAGAGGAAAGATGGGATGCACAGGACAAGACAGGAATGAACAACCAGGGAAGATAAAGAGATGGAGAAAAAGGAAGAAAAAGGAGAAAATTAAGGGAAGAGACAGTTGGAAGGAGGCAGTGCCATCCAGTATCAGAGGAGAAACACAGAGAGGAAGCCTGGAGACAGCTGAGGAGAGGTCACCAGCCAGGCTGTAGGGCTTGAATCACATCAGGGAGTCAAATGACACCAAAGCAAAGTCCAGTCTTTGCCCCTGGCATTGCTGCCCTGAATGCCAGGAAGTGCCTTCTGTCCCCTTTTTTTGGTGGTTCTACATAGCTGACTGTGTGCCAGACGAAAACACTCCCAGCAGGCATCACCGATCTCTTCCCTGCCCAAGTCATCCATCGTAATCAGCTGAGGACTTCTCAAAGTTGGCTCTGAGCAGCAGCAAAGGCCATCCATCTCCAGCAGACTACCCCTGATTTTACTTAGGGCCCTGGCTTAAATCAGAATGGTTGGTTCAAACCGTGAAAAGCAGATTAATATGATCCTAAAGGGAGAAGAGGCAGCATTTCCCTAGGCAGGGAATTAATTACAGAGCAGTAGACTTCTAATTTGAGGGTTCCCACACAATCCCGGTGGTTAGACCTTAGACCTGGCCAAGAAGCACCAACTCAAACTTGTGTCCTGTAGGAAACTAGTTCTGTTGTCCTGCTCAGCTCTGCTACTGGCTTCAACAAGCTCCCAGCACCATTGCTCAGGGACGGAAAGATCTCACAACGCAGCTGAAGAAGACTCTCCATAGTTAACTCATGAAAAAGAAACACAGCAGGGCAGTCCATGGCCCAGGTAGCAGAAGGCAGCAGCTGACTTACTCACTAAATATATAATACAGCCTTTTTCATGTGATATATTTGTAGGTCCTATACAACGCAATTGGAGTTTTCAGGTTAAAAGCAAACGTAAGCATAAATGAATTTCTTAAAGACACAAAGAGTGAAAAATAAGGATTAGGAAGCATGGGGTCTTGCTGCCTTTATGAAGCTTTCTGGAAGATCCATGTCAAAATCCAGAGTTAGTTCAGTTCTGGAACTTTTAATCACTGACTACTTTTGGTTAGGGAGGAGAGAGCTGAGGTAGTTTGCCCTGGGAAAAAGAAGGCTCCAGGGAGACCTTCGAGCACCTTCCAGTGCTGAAAGGGGGCTACAGGAGAGATGGGGGGGCTCTGGATCAGGGGGTGGAGGGATAGGAGGAGGGGTAATGGCTTTAAGCTGAAAGAGGGGAGATTTAGATGAGATATTAAGAAGAAATATTTTCTGGTGAGGCAGTGGCCCAGGTTGCCCAGAGAAGCTGTGGATGTCCCATCCCTGGAGGGGTTGAAGGCCAGGCTGGATGAGGCTTTGGGCAACCTGGGCTAGTGGGAGGTGTCCCTGCCCATGGCAGGGGGGAGGAACTCAATGATCTTTAAGGTCCCTTCCAACCCAAACCATTCTATGATTCTATGACTCCATGAGATGGAGCAAGATCTACAGACACCCTTGCTGAAAGGGAAGGAAATGCAGAGAGTATGGTGGGAGGAGGAGGAGAGTCCCCTGAGAGAAGAAATGCTCCGTCAGGAAGTCTTGACTGAGCTGGAAACCAGAAAAGGAGAGCAATTCAGCCCTACTTGCCTTATTCACCCCTCCCTGCAAACAGCTTCATGCCAGCCCTACAGGGTCATGTGAACTGTGTCTGTACAACATCCTGATTTCACACTTTGCTGCTCAATAAAAATCAAGCAGAGTTGCCCCTTTCCTCCAAATATGACTGGCATGCTTACGTTAGGCAGTAGGGCACAGGCTGCCCAGCCCAGCTCACTCCAGCCCCAGCCATCCTTACCTGCGGAGTAGCAGCTTGGGGTGGTTCTTGCTTTCCAGATTTTTGTCTATGAGGTCGGCCAGGAGCTGCTTGAGGACATCAGTAGCGTACTCCAGCTTGCTCTGCAGCACCGTCATGATCAGCGAGGCCACGTTACCGCGGTCCCGCATGGAGAAGCTGCGCTGGGACTCCAGTGTGCGGATGAAGGACAGAAGGAAAACCTTGTTGTTGATGAGCTGGGCAAAGAGCTTCAGGCCTTTCTCCACCCGTTCCTGCCTGTATCCAGGGACCTGAACAAGAAGAAAGGGAGTTTGTGCCTTTCAGTCACCACCCGCTGCGAGACCTCTGCCGAATGGACCCTTTGCTACCCCTCTGCCCTCATCACTCCAACTCCTCCAACTGTACACTTTGACACCAAGCAGAAGTCAGTTCTGAGACAAGGAAAAGGAAAAAGTTGCTTCTAACAGTAGAAACAATTAAAAAGAATGCAAAAAAAGGTCTTGCACCTAGCAGGCAGGTGAGTCCTTCCCTCTGCTTCACAGCATAGTCCTGTAAAAAGGAAGACAGTCCATACCTCATCTGAGAGACTGATCAAGCCTGAGAGACTTCCTAGCCACAGCCAGGTGATTATTTTCCAACACCGTGTTTCCCTTCCTGGACAGAACATCAAGAAGAGATTTCTAGTGCCTAGATGTGATACCATACCATGTTGTATTTTTATTGTAGTCAGACTGAAGTCTCACTCTATCTCCACCTAGCACCAATTTTTCCTCTCTGCAAGAAACTTGTTCACAGAGACTTGGAGGTAAGCTGTGAGAGGCAGCAAGAAATTGAATGAGGAAGAGAGACAGGGGACCAGGATTTGAGCAGACGAAGAGATGCGGTGAGGCAGTGTCTGAGATGACAAGCACGCAGATGGGTCTTGGTTTGAAGAACCCTGACCTGGGACCCATCTTGGAGGTCCTGCTGGAGTAGGACCCCCAGGCTTGGGAGGTGAGATGGTCTGGAGACAGAGAGGTTGATAACTCTCTAATATATGTCTCAGCTATGACAGGCTGGTGAACTAGTTTTTATATGGAACAATTTTTGGGACATCAACACTGGACCCTGTCCTCCACAGTTGACAATGGGCTTCATCCTTTCCCATCCTTCTGGCTCTATGCAAAAATGGAGCCTAAATAGAGAACCTCACACTCATTCCTCCATGATGCTGAAGCTGCTCCAGCCCTTGAAAAACCTTCCCTGGAAGCTGGGGGGTCTCAACACAGAGTAACACACGTCACTGAGGCATGTGTGTATTAATAACCAAAGAAATTTGGCACTTTAATCCAAAACAAGTTGGCATGCTTAAACAACCAAGTAATGCAAGGCCCCTTAAAGAGTTTTGCTTTTCATTATGGAAATTAGGGCTCTTAACTCTTTTTGCATACAGCAAATAAACTACTTAGTAAATAGCTTGAGACAACCAACCAACCAACCACTACCACCCATCCCACCAATAATTATTTTTAACTCACTTGCTTGAACATTTAATATCGTCTATCCCCGGGTTATTATGGAGAATTAAAAAAAAAAAAAAAAGTATTTTGTACTGCATCTGGAAGCAGTTAACTAGCAAATGAACTGGAAATAAGCAAGATCTGCTCACTGCAAGATCTATGCTGGGACTTTTTGTAACAAATAGCAAATCTTTCTAGGTGCTACAGAGACTGGAGCAGAATGGGAACTGCTTTCCCTGGTATGCTGGTAGCCAAAGATGTTTACACTGAAAGAGCTGTTGAGCTGTTGAAGCTTTACAGAGGATTAAGAAAAAAAAAAAAAAAAAAAAGATGAATGAAACGAAAGGAAGAAAAGATCAAAGGTGGCAGGCTGAAACATTAGTTCTGTGTCTCTCTGTATGTATCTACATAAGGGAGCATCCATGCTAAAACCTCTGTAGGGGTCAGATGCTGTTCTGTGGTCAGCGGGCTGAGGTTAATGAATATAGGGATTGAAATTGGCTGTGGGTAAAATGGAAATGTTTGTGTGTGTGTATACATATGTGAGAGAGAGATTCATCACTCCTCGTCTCTTGTGCTCATTTGTTGAAGCTGCTGAGCTACTCTTCCTGAGGGAAAGCAGCTTGAGGCCACTCTACCTGCACCCCGAAGGCAAATATCTACAGCAGTCGATGTGTAACTCAGTCTCCCACCCAACCCCACAAGTCCTCCTTGATGACAGATCAGGTTTTTAAATTGTTCTCTCCGTACAGTTTGATGAATTTTGGCTCTCCTGAAGGGAAGGAGCAAAGACGAGCAGGCACCTCTGATGACACAGCCAGCCAAGCGTGGTACTGCCTGTGCCAGCTCCTGCTCATCCTTTCTGCCAACTAACCTCAGTCTTGGCCTCCAGCAACCTCACCAGCCCATGCCAGAGCCTCTCTGAAGCTCAGAGCTTGCCAAAGGCTTTGCAGAGGGCTCAGCCAATGACCTCCCTGGCCTTGGCCATGGTGTATCTCCTGGCCCAGGTATCCAGAGCAGAGCCTGTCTATCTGCCAAAGCCTGAAGCAGTTTTTCAGCATGGGCAGACCTCACCCAGGGTCCCACCAAACTCACTGTCACCAGTGAGGTGATGCAGGGTGTGTGTAGACCCCAACAATGCTGGACAACATCTCGCTGTCCTCCCACCACTGTGGTCCAGAGAGTTGGGGTGGAGGAGGCAGATGTGAGCAGGGTATGGGCAGACTGATGCTGTGGTTTTCTGACCTCACTGCAAACCACAGAGAACAGCGAAGGCAAACCTCCTTCAGTGACTGCAGGTTACTTCTGTAGGTATTGCCAAAAAGAAAAAAAAGGCCTCTAGGTAGTTTGAGTGTCATGCAAAGCTGGAGTGACACAGATAAATGCTCTGCCACACAATTCTTTTTTCCTGGCCCCTGCACAGCAGTAGCTGTCTCAAAAACAAAACCCAGCAGGATGAAGACCAAGGAGAAGCTAAATAGAGTAGACCTAATGCACATAGATCTATGAGACTCTTCCAAAGAGATGAGTGATCAAACAGAAATTAACATCTAAGATATCAAATCTGGATTTTTAACGAGGTGCTGTTTCATCCCTGGTAGGACACAGCGTTGTAAACCATCATGTCCCCACCACTGACACAACATCTGTTACATTCCGGATGGAACAAGGAGGAATGAGAGGAGCTAGAAGCAGGAGATGTTGATTTCTTACCTCCAGATCCCTCAGGACTGGATGATCTTCAATGCCAGGGAAAAGCACCCTCATGGTATAGGTTCGGTAATCAAGGAAAGGGATCCCGGCTCCATCCAGATCGCTTGTCAGCTCGTGGATATCTGTCTGTAGCTCTGCAAAGGCTGACACAAAAAAGGAAAGACTCATGTAGCAATAACAGTCCAGATCTCCTTCACCAGGATGGGAAAGGTCCCCAGACCCATGTGCATGAGACTAAGGCATAAGTGGAGAAGCAATATGTGGAGAGGAAGAACAAGGTGGACAGGAGCAGTCTCACCTTTCCTACAACACAGCCTCGCCCCAGGGACACGTGTCAAGGCTCTCTCTGGGTTATGATTTAGCAATACAGTTTGGAAAGGGTGGAGGAAGACTGGACTTAGAGAAAATAGGCAAAGTCAGATTAGATCCAGGCTTGAGCCAGACTCACAGGGTTCAACACTCCTGTTGGTAATATTTAGGCTCAAAACTTTGTGGGTAGATCTCTCTCTTCTACCAGCACTAACACAGTGCCAGCCTTCCTTCCTCATCCTACCTTCTTTGCACTCCAGTGCCACCCTGGACTCCAGGTTGTCCATCTGCATCTGCAGACGTTTGAGGGTGAGGTCACTTTCTCTGGATTTGCGCTTGTACGCAATCAACACAGCCACGATGAAGATGATGAGCAGGCCACCAGCCACCGCAATGCTGACAATAGCTGGCAAGCTGAGAGGGCTGTCTGGAGAGATGTAGACCATCCCTGGGGAGAACTCCATCCCTCCTACACGAGCCTAGAGGGAAGGCAGGAAAGAGTTGCACTGAAACTATCAAAACGAAGGAACATAGAGGAACAACATCATCTCCCTGACTAAGGCTGACTGGTGACCTCCCCTTGCCTCCCAAGCTAAACGGATCATGAAGTACTTGGATAGGGAACAGCTTTAAAACACCTGAAATCATAGAATCACAGAATGGTTTGGGTTGGAAAGGACCTTAAAGGTCATCTAGTTCCAACCCCCTGCCATGGGCAGGGACACCTTCCACTAGACCAGGTTGCTCAAAGCCTCAAATGTCATTATAGAAGCACCTTTGTTGACAGAGTGACCATGAACCCAACCAACAAAGGACTTCTGGTTGGACAAATCTCACCAGTCCCAACACCCCGGGCTACATGTCAGTTTGGGCTTCATTCTGCGTTTTCCATTCCCTGTCCTGAACTGCTGTGTTATGCTGGACTACCCTGATGACACTTCGTCCCAAAATGCACAGAGGACACACAGCTCGTGGTTATTGTGTGATGGGTCCTAACCACCTAATGGGACATGGGACATCTGACCCAGGCAGCTGGCACTGCAACACTCAGTACAGTGGGAATGCAGAAATCAGAGCCACAATTTGCTTTTGTCTCTTCAACTGGAGAAAAGTGTATCTGGAAGCCACTGGGATAGAAAAAAAAACCCACAAAAACCACAGAGCCTGGACCATGCTCTTCACAACCCCTTATAGCCACACGTTGGCAGGGTGACTGCAGATGCTCACCAGTGGGTCAATGAGCTGAGCACAGCTTTCTGCTCTCCATCCCAGAGGTTCCTGAGGCTGCTGCCAGCCTCTGGAACAAGCTGCTGTACAAGGACTTTGCTTTTTAACATCCAGAAAGAAACCCTGCAAGTGGCACTGCTGCAAGCCCAACAAAATGCTCTGCTGAAGCAAGTCTGTTAGGACACCACTTTTACAACATGAACACTGCTCCCAACGGTAATCCCACGGGGTGCTACTTGCTCATTTGTAGGGTATTTGTAGGGTAGGATAAGTTTGAGTGGAAAGGGAAAAAGAATTGCTGACTAGCCAGAGCTATAAAAAGAAGGCTTCTTTTTGCATATTCTTCTCTAGGTTGCAGGAGAAAGAAGCTGGCCCAAGGAGGAAGGGTTGGAGCCAGCAGAAGATACTTCAGAGAAGGCAGTCATGAGTCAATGTAAAGTTTCCAAGCTGATCTCGCTCCTTACCACCACAGCCCTTGGGGACATGAATCTCTGTGCCTCCCCCATCTCCTAGAAATTATGCTGGGCCTAGACACAACCTCTGAGAAGATGTCTGTTTTGATCTAGCCCAAGATGTAGGCTGGTCCTCAGTGGATCCTGCCAAAGTCACCTACCTGGAACCATTATGTCTTTGTCAGGACAAAGCTGAATGTCTGGAAACATGACCTGAATACTCCTAAGCATTTGGCCTGGGCTCTAGAAAGATAACAACGTCCACACTGAGAAACAAAACCAAAACTAACCTCATCTGGACAGGTAATAAGAGTTTCAAGGTGACCATTATAGCATGACATCGATGACTTGTAGAGCATCTTCAGTGGCCAAGGAGCAACCTAACACCCACGTAAGTTGAGGATGCAGCAGTAGCTAGTTTTCCCATCTATTTCAAGATACAAGACCTAGCTCAAAAGCCTGCATAGGGAAGAATTTTGGTGTTGGTATGTGGCATGCTCAACAAAGAAGCCAACCTGTCAAAGTCACATTCTAGTCTATGCACTGAAAGCTGTTGCCTTTTGCCCTAGACCACTGTCCCAAATCCTTCCAGCAAAGTTTGCTCACCAGCTTGCACAATTTCCTTCCTGTCACAGTGGTTCAATAAATAGATTAATTATATTTCATTGTCTGTTTCTGACAGTGTTCCTTTTCCTCCAAGCCCTGCAGTCAGATGAGTCCATTCAAGGGGTATCAGACTAGAATGAAACATCTCCAACCAAACCCCAGTGCAGGTCCATCCTCAAAACTCACAGAACAGCCCATCTCCATGGGTGGGATTCTTCTCACCAAACATTTGACATGGACATCTGAGTTAGACATGACAGCGTGCTTTCAGAGTCAATACAGAGAAAAAGCACTTTCAGAATGTGATTTATGTGAGCTGCTTTTGACTTCTGCTTTGACATTAAGATGAGATATTTTATTCAGTGGAAGTTCCCCTTTCTCTCCATTAACTATAAGGGGATCCAGACTCCTAGAAGTAGGTGTCTAACAGAATTAGCCCCAGTGTGTTCCTCTGCAAAGGTGGTTTCAACACTGGCAGGATCTCACAGACCATGAATCAAACTGCCGTGATCTGAAGGAATCTGTCTCTTGAAGAAGAAAGCTTGCAAGGCTGCTGTACTATTGTGTGAATTTAAAAGAAAAAAAACTAAGCAAATATGTAGATATAACTGGACTTCATTTCTTGGGCCACTGAGTTTTTTTGAAGGAAGCTATTTATACCTTCCAGAAGGCTGTACATGAGCCCTCCATATTACCAAACAACAGTTTGGCCATCTGTTAAGGCTATTAATCATGAATTTGTTCTAAATGGCATTATGGCAGAGCCCAGTTTTCTCCACCAAAGTCTTAGGGTCCCACCTGCAGCACTTCAAGAGAGTTTCTTTAGTTCTTGTTCTACAAAACTTCACCGTGGTAGTGTCTTTCCTAGTGCAAGTTTTCCCTGGCCAAATGTATCTGCCTTAGGTAAAACAAATTGTTTCCTGAACTTCACTTGCTAAATTTGACCACGTCTCCATTCACTACAAAAAGAATCCAGTGTGACTTTCCATATGTAAGTGCCTCCATCAGATACCACCAATCCTTCAAATATACTCCACTTCTTCATTGCAGACCTTCTCCACCACAGTCACTCATGGATCTTCCTTGTGTCTCTTTCTTTTCCTTAGAAAAGAGCTTGCCTCTGGGTTTTAGTCAATCTTTATTAACCATTGCTGAGATCTTTTAGTTCTTTGTATTTTTTCCAGTATTTAACCTTGTCATTGTATAAAAGCTGAACTAGAGCAAAAACTTGTTGACATCAACGTGTGTCGTTGTCACTGTTCCCTCTCTTAGAAATAATCTCATTGTTGCAAGGGTTGACTCACTCCCATGGTCCCCCCTCAGACCCAGGCCACCTCACTTTGCAAGAAAGGGTTTGTTCAGCAGTTTACTCAAGGTCATGCAGTAAATCGTTGGCAGAAACAGAAGGAGGACCTGGAAGAACTACCTGTCAACTATCCTGACCATCAAAGTGACATTCCTGTGAAACATGGGGATACATTTTGTACCAACCCGAGCAACACAGATGCTGTGCCATGTTGGAGGGGCCATTTCCCAGCCCAGCTGTCCTCCTGGTAAGTTCCAGATGTAAAGTCCCTCCTTGAGCAGTGGCCACCATTGCAGGTGGTGTTCTATATTTGGTTCCCAGCCCAGACGCTGTCAAAGGGTTGCCTCAGTGTTGGCAGTTGAACAAGAAATCTGTAACTTGCCCCCAACAGTGACACTCATTTAACAGGCTTCAATGTGATCATTTTCCCATGTTTCCAGCAGCATCTCTTGTTTGATCAGCGTCCTCAAAAAGGGATTATTTTTTTCTCCGTGGCTTTGCTTAATCTGTCCCAAGCTGCAGGAGCAGCAAAGTCTTCCCAATTAGTAAGACCTGACCAGATGTTCATCCTCTCTGATCCCCAGGGGTTGATTATTGCTCACCTGACTTTGAGTTTTCTCTCTCTAGGATTGGCTTTGTCCATCTCTGACTAACCATATGTTTAATTATATTCATGAAAATGACAGGGAACATATATTGCCTTGTTCAAAAGCTTTGGTATTCACACAGAGAAAATCTCTCACTTCATTATTGCTCCTCTTGGAGTGTCTTAATGCGCTTTACAACGAATTGAGAGCCATGGTATACTTGCATGGCTGGAAAGGATTATTACCTCTATTTTCCAGATGACAAACTTTGGCACAGAGAAGTTAAGTAGCCAGTGTGACGTCTCCCAGCAGCAAGTCACAAATGAGACCCGAAATGGTCACCGTAAACTCTACTTTCTAAAAGTCCCCAAAAAACCCTCTTTTTAAAGAGCCATGCAGTGCATCTCCATCAACCTCTATGAGCCTCACTGAACTGAAATAAAGAACTATGTGACAGATGATATATCTTCGGGAAGGTAACAGAGAGGTGGAAAAACGTTGATCACAAGGAATGAGAAACATTGATCATCTGTATGTCTGATGTCGGTTGTTAGTGTTTGTTGTGTTTCCACCCATAGCTCGATACAACTCCAATGGGTTCGCTGATGTGCTGTTTATCGAGCAACAAAGTATGTCATGTAGAAAACATGTTAAATATATGAACTCATATGAGCATCTAGGGTTCATATAGCCCTTAGAAAACCAGAAGAGAGGCAAACTTTCCTAAAGGGTTTTGATTATGAAAGGTTCCCCACTGTCCATAAAGACCTCCAGGATACTCTTCTACTTCTCCAAGTTACTCTTGGTGGGGATATTATATAAAGAATGGGCCTTGATATTTACGGGATCTACGGAAGGCAAATGCTGATGTAAACTCCTGAGATCTCTTCACATTGGTGTGCCCTTCCAGCCCACCCAGGGAGGAAAGGCTGGTGCTGGTCAAGCACCACTTACCATCACCTTGTGCCGTCCAGTGAGGTTTGGGGACTCACACAGCAGCTGCACATCTGATACAGTCACCGCACAGGGCTTCTCACCAACCAAAACGGTGTAGTTCAGCTTGGCGTTCCCTCCCGCCACTGGTGGGATCAGGTTCTTGCCCTGGATAGAAAGGAATATCACCCCACAAAGAAAGAAACACGTCAGGAAAGAGTTTGCCTTCCACCTCTTGTTTGTTCCTGTGACACAAGTGTTAACATTGCACTTGACATTTGTGGTTCACCATTTGCTAACACAGAGGGGAAAAGCCAATTAAAAAAGTCATGCAGAGGACAGCATGGATGGCTAGAGACTGTAATCAGCCAAAACAGCTTCTCCTGCTCCTCTTTCACTGGAACTAAATGAGAAACATTTCATATAAGTCTTGCACAAACAGGCCCTCACAAAACATATTCAGGCAAGTAAGATGGACCCCTTTCCAAACATGCAAGAAGGTATTCTGCAGGCACAATCATTTCTTTGCGTGTACACCAAATATAAGCACTGATACGGAAATGTTCGATCATAAAATTCCTTCTCTGTATTGCTGTCCAGATTACAGAAAAGACAAAGGACTGGGGTAGGATTTAACCAGGGCTGAGAGGAAGGTCTTGAAAACCCAAGAAAGAAATAGACGTGGGTATTTAATTGCCCGCCCTGTTGTGGTGATAGAAAATATTCTTCTCTGGTGAACACCGGTGGGTACAAATTTAGGCTGTACACAGGTAGCTGCAGCACAAGTTTATATTTTTTTAGTTATGGGTGTTGGCAGATGCTGAGCAGCGATTCATGTTTGCAGATGGTGACTCTGATACGATGCAATATGGTAGGGGCAATGAGTGCAGGAGATGTCTGGAATGAAATCAGGGTGCCACTGTGATTTGTGGGGTGCTGGCAGACACAGAGAGGCAACAGGCAGCATATGTTTGTCCTTCTTCATCCGGTCCTCGGTCCCCATCTCACCTTCAGTATGATCGGACTTCCCGGCTTCAGCTCCAGGATCCCCGAGGGATTGAAAACCTCAAAGATGGGGTTTGGGTAGTAGGTGAAGTTGGTTTTGTTGAGAATCAGCAGAGACTGCACATTGTCAAGAATGAAGCCAAACTCCTCTGGACGCTCGGCGAGCTCAGAGTGGTGATTAGGGTCTACAGCCAACGCCGGAGCCTGGCAGGTCATCTCCGTGCTGTTCTGCACCTCGCAGTTCTAGAGAAAGAAACCCAGCACAAGGAGTGTTTATGGAAAATGTCCACAGCCCTCCTGGGGGGCAGATACCTCCCAGTGAAATGCCAGCCTACCTACTGCCAGAGGAGAGGGAGGAACAGACCTCCCTGGTTATCATGAGATAGGCTGGTGCTCCACTGCTTCAGAACATACCCCATACCCACCACGCAACCAAGGCTGGGGAAGGATTAGGAGAGCTTTGCTGGATGTATGGAGCAGTTTGCACTGCAACTGGGTGGTGCCTCTGCCCTGAGGGAGCTCAGCCTCTGGGGTTGCCAGTGTCAGTATTTTCCCCTAATCTCACTTTCTTCTGGAAATAGAAAGTTATTCCTGGGTTTTTATGTGGTGCTTTGGGTTTTGTTTGTTTGGTATTTTGGGGTTTTTTGGGGGTTTTTTTGTATAGTAGAGACTAGTCAGAATCTCACTACCACCCTGGAATTAGCTTTCACACTCTGAGGATCACTCCAAAAGTGTATGTGCAGTGCATGCTCAGTTGTGCCCAAGATTCCTATTTGAACATGAAGTTACCCGAAGCGAAGCCCAGGAGGCTGGAGTGGTGAAGACAACGGAGTAGGTCTCAGAAGACCCTGAAATTTGGTTCCAGCCCTGCCAAAGACTTGTTTCTTTGTGTATTTGAGAAATGAGCGACAGATTGTGAAAGGCATTTTATCCCAACTCTCTTTTTGAATGACTAGGAATTAGATGTCTGGCTGTCCTTCAGGATCTGAACCTTCATCTTTCTACGTCACGGTCTCACCAGGAACCAAAAAGCTTTGTGGGGAAACAGCACCAGCTCTGTGGGATCCCCGCTGTGCTTGATATGAGAATCTTCTCCAAACTAGTCTGATACCTCCAGCACTGAGAGCACACTCATTATCACAGCTAGCATAGCTCAGGTGTTAATATTGCTTTGGCTCACATCAATAGAGAGACAAATGACCTGGACCAACCAGACTCATATCGGAAAGTGAGTCAGATGTTCTTTGCTGTAACAGCTCTTACAAGGAAGAAGAGGCATTGGAGCACTTCCCAACGCAAAACTGATGGGCAGTTGTACATGAGCACATTTGAGATGATGAATAGGCTCCATCATCTGCACAACGGCATGATTGTGTGAGACCACTGTGTCAGGCAAGAGCTGGAGTCTGCTGGAAGAATAAGATGAAGCCATGAAGGCTTTTAATTCTGCAGGAAAGGTAAGTGTTGGGCTGTACTGTACCAGGAAATGCAACACATTACCAAAACATATCTGTGAACACGCATAATAAGTTGGACCAGGGTTTCACCAGAGCTCATGAGGGACTGGAAGGTTGCCAGTCAAAATCCCCATCAGACCCAGCAACCAATCTCAACAGATATTTCCTGAATCTGGTGAGGTGTGAGAGGTGAAAAAATTGCTTTGGATTTGGCTTTATGAAGGGAGATATTAGTTCATGGCAGAGCTGGGAGAAGACCCAAATTTAGGTGTCTCAACCTGCAGACTGCAGATGCAAACAAATCTGCTCCATACTCACGTATTTTCTTTTTGGATCTACCACAATTTCACCATTGCTTATATGGTAGTAGATTATTTTAATATCCTCAAAGTGCTTTGAGAACCTTGGATGGAAATCCCATTAATTAATCTTAAAACGTGAGAAATGCAGAGGCTCTGGACTTTCTGCTCCCACTATAATTAGTCCCTCTGTACTTTTAACTTTTGTAGCCTCTTCTTCTGGGATGCTCTTTCACATTCTGTCCCAGGAAGTGCCCATATGCAGCCAAAGCCTTTTCAGATGCTGTTGCATGGCCCTATCCACCAACATACTGCAGGTATCAGCAGGTGCTTCCTGCTCCTGAGTCTCCTAATTGGAGGTGCTAAACTCACACCTTTTACAGCTCTATCAGGAGCTGCTCAGCAGATATTGGTAATTGCTTCCTTCCAAGTGAATTGTCCTCCCAGGCTTTGGTAGAGTCTTGCTGGCCTCCACAGAGCTGCTTCTGACTCCTCAGTGGTCACTGGGAGTTGAATTAGGCTGTAAATCTATCTGGTTAAACCTGGATACACTCTTAAACCTGGATACACTCTTCAAAACCCCAGATATTCCAGAGAGTGGGCACAGTAGCACCAAAGAGTATTATTCACAGTCCCTTCTGATCCCAGCATGCTCAGCTAACAACCCAAATTTGGGTCTACTTATGTACAGGCGTGGGTGATAAATAATTCAGTTTATACATGGGCCAAGAGAGAGGACAGGTATCCTTGAGCCAGCAGAAGAAACAGGCTCAGGAGCTGTACGACCCTTCATGATGCTGCTCTCTGTTCCCTCTTTGGTCCAGCGTTCCTTCATGGAGAAAGGATGGGGTAATCTTTCTGAAAGGAAGTGAGAGCCTCTTTTATGGATGCAATAGGAGATTTCAATTTCCAGAGTAGTTAGCCAGCCTCTCTCACCACCTCTGACATGTCCCCTCTTGTGATTGTTCCCCAGCTGAGCAGCCCTACTCACGTTGATGTGTTCCTTTCCACCATGCTTTGCCCGGATCTGAGGGTTTTGGATCAGGTCTAGGTGAGTTCCCCACACTGCGATGGGTGTGTTGCCGCTAGAGAAGAAGAAGTGAAAGAAGTGCACAAACCCAGTTAATAGAGATCAGGACTAATTGCACCAGCAATGGGTGATCTATATTCCTAAATGTTGATTGCAAAGTGTCTGACCACATCTCTCAGTCCCATAGGAAGGGAAGGAAAAACAAAACAAATACTTTCATTTATAAGGGGAGAAAGAAGTAAAACCACATGCTTGCTAAAACTGTCACATCAAGCAGCATCTGGATGTTTTTCATTGTTAGGACTCAGCAATCACAAGCTTCAGGAATGAGAATAGAATCATAGAATCATAGAATCATAGAATCATAGAATGGTTTGGGTTGGAAGGAACCTTAAAGATCATCTAGTTCCAATCCCCTGGTTGGAATCTAATAGGAACTCTTCAGAATGGTCCACAGACTATATCGTCTATACCACTCAAGGAAGAGAGCCTGAAAAACCCTCATAGATAATATCCTGTGCAAGCAACTCTTGAAGATTCGGTGCTACCTTGGTTGGTGGCTGTAGTCCCATCTTGCACATCAAACCTTGTATGAAAACATCACCCTAAATAAGATTATGTCACCTTGGTGAACCCACTTCAGTGCTGCCGGGGGACCAGGTCCTGCAGCATCTAGAGGAAACAGAGCCAAAGTCTTCAGACACGGTGTGCATAAGGTGTTTGCTCTGTTTCCACTTGGTGATCCAGGCAGATAAGCTCTGCCAATGTATGTTAGATCCGATATTTGACAGATTAGATATTTTCAGTCATTGTGTCCCTTTGTTCAGGCAAGGACCGATTTCCTGAGAAGCTGATTCACACCAGACATGACCCTACATTTGGTAGGTTTCCTTGCTTTTATAGCAACTCTCTTAGCCCAGTTTAAGCTGGGGAGATGTGACAGAGCCCTTCTCATTCCCTGCAATCACTGCCACCAGAAGGAAACAGCTTTCACAAACACCCTTCTTTCCTTTCTCTTCCCTCTTCCAGCTGCAGCCAGCAGTGCTGTTTGGGGGACTTCAGGGAGTGGAGGGGAGGGAGGAAGGAAACTATAAAGAAACATTCCCAGGCTTCAGCAAGACCTGATGCATGGGTTGGCTTTGAAGACCACTTTAAGGTGAAGGGTTCACCATAGGCCATCTCAAATCAAAACAGGGTTGCTCCACCAGGGTGATCTCTCCTTTTGCAGCACTGGTGGAGGCAACATGATGCAAGGGCTGCAGGGGGAAGAGTTATCCAAGAAAGCAAAACCTTCAGCTGTCAGGGCTCACATAGTCAGGGCAGAATGAGGAAATGTCATCAACGGACAGCCCCCTCTCTGAGGGTTTCCCAGGGTGAGGAGTGCTCTCATCGATTTTGGCACCTGCCTCTATAACTCTCCTTGGAAACTGTCCAGGCTGCAATTTATTTCCTGGAGGGCTCTGCTGAGAACGGGAGGCCATGTGGAAATTGGTAGGATTGGGAAAAGAGAGCTCAGAATACCTTTCCTGCCTCCAGGTAAACCTCCACATACATGAAAGGTGGAACAAATGAATTATAAATGAGAAAACACCAGAGAATAAACACACTGTAGGGAAGAAGCCTGTATTGGCTGACAGATGTCCCCCAGTTCTGACCTTTGTTTTCCATCTTCCTCTTTTATCTTCCATTGTTAATGAGATGGGGCAGGTAGGAATGAATGCAAATATACCTTTCTGCTCAACAGTTTATCTATCAGGTTTCAGTGAGCCAGCCATGGTTGGTGGTATGGATAGGGACTATGCATGCTCGCTGGCCTCAGCACCAAGGAATAGACCCAGGTTAAGTACTTAATAGTTTAAACATAGTTTTTGTGACCAAGAAGTCTGTAAATTTGAAGTCATGAGTCATGAGCTATGCCAAAGAGCATTGTCACAACCATGCTGTCTTCCAGTACTTAAAGAGGGCTTACAGGAGAGATGGGGAGGGACTCTTTATCAGGGAGTATAGCAATAGGAAAGAAGGGAGATTTAGATTAAATATTAGGAAGAAATGTTTTCCTGTGAGGGTGGTGAGGCAGTGGCCCAGGTTGCCCAGAGAAGCTGTGGATGCCCCAGCCCTGGAGGGATTCAAGGCCAGGCTGGATGAGGCTTTGGGCAACCTGGGCTAGTGGGAGGTGTCCCTGCCCATGGCAGGGGGGGTTCAACTCCATTAATAATCTTTAAGGTCCCTTCCAACCCAAACCATTCTGTGATTCTATGATTCTAAGATATCTTTCAGCAAGTGTTCCTGTGACGCTTCTCTGAGAGGTCCCTTATGGTCTTTCATTCAAGCAATGCCTGGACAGACCGACCCATGGTTAGGACAACACTTGACCTTGAGTTTTGCAGAGTAACTCAAGTTATTGCTCTCCGAAACCATCAACTGTGATGGGAAATTTCTAATGGGAAATTTTATGGGGCAAAAGCACATTTTGCCATTTCCATAAAATCTGGTTGGATGGTTGAGCTCTCTTGAATGCACAGGGGATCTCTTCTGAAGTCACACATCCACTTACGAGAGAGCTCCCCCTTCCTACCTTACAGGACAAAATACTCTCTCCCCAAAATTCGGTTTCACATTAAGTATTCCTGATATCACCCAAGGAGACCTCGTCTGCCAGAAACCAGAAGAGAAGCGTGTAAACCAAGTTGTTTTGTCTCCACTGTCCTGGTTCTTCTGGATTGTTGGCTATGGGCCTTTATAATTTTTTTATTATTTATGATTATTATCAATCTCTGATGATTCAAACTAGAAGGGATTTTGTATCTTTACTCAGCTGAAAGTTTTATTCGTTCCAGCCACATCAAATGTGTGCGCATATGTACAGATATATGAGTATGTGCATATATTCGTGATCCTTCTATTTGATCAGCCAAGTCTGTGCACACAGTTTTAAACCCACGTGTTAAAAATTCAGTATTTGGTCTGGAAACCGAGCTTGCAGGCTCAGACCACAGTTATTAAGCACAGCCATAGCACCGGATAAGAGAAAGGCCTTTTCTCTGAAAAAAAAAATTTAAAAAACGCCAAAGCAGTTGTGTTTGCTGAAGACAGAAAATCACCCCATAACCCTCTCTGCCTTCCAAGGGCCATTTCTTACCCAGGTCAGATCAGACCCCAGAGACATGCTGCTGCCCAGCAAGATAACAGAGGTGACAAGACTATGAGCTTTCTTAGTTTAACTCTTTTTTATTCCAAAAGCTCTGAGCATAATTTTCTGTCTGCAGACTCAGATAATTGCTGGATGTAACTCAAATCAAACCCAGATCAAAAAATATTAATGAAGCCTCATAAAACTCTAGTTACCTGCCAGCCCAGTGTGACTTTTTTTTTTTTTCTTTTGGCTATGGAAGTAAATTAGCTGTAATCTTTTCTTTATTGTCTTGGAATATGGCACTTGAGAAGGTTTTAAGCCAGGCTTGGTACATTCATTCACTAATTTTGCAAAGCTGGTTTAGTAGCAATCATCTATCCCTCCAAACAGCTTAGCCCCACAGCCGGGAGTGATGAATCAGAGCAGCACAGTGGATTTGCTGTAATGAATCATACCACATAAACAATTATACTGAGGAACAGCCTCCTCAGTCTATCTCCACATCCACGTGTCTTGACTAACTTATTTCTTGCTTGATTCTTGGAAGTGGAGTTGGCTGCACTTTCATCCAGCTCCATGTGGATTTATAGTGCATAAAACTGTCCTTGGCACCCTGAACCACAGTGGTAATCCTGGATATTGCTTTCAAGGCCAGGTTGGATGGTTCAAAGCCAGGTTGGAGGTGTTCAAGGCCAGGCTGGCTGAGGCTTTGGGCAACCTGGGCTAGTGGGAGGTGTCCCTGCCCATGGCAGGGGGGTTGGAACTGGATGATCTTTAAGGTCCTTTCCAACCCAAACCATTCTGTGATTCCATGATCTTCTCTCTGTGTACCCTCCTCCAAGGTTATGCTCCTTTGGAGTGATTCAAAAGTGCAAAAGAAAGGACAAAGGGGGAGGTGGGTAGCTCTAGTTAAAATGAGGCACCTGCTGCCAGTCGTGTGGATGCTTTCTGTTTTCAGAGACATTGAAGAGAGCAAAGGGTAGAGGTTGTGCCTGAATGATGAGACAGATAGAGTCCCAGTCATCCATCCTGGAAGCCACACATCCAGCAAATAAGCTGGTACCCACTAAACAAGCATCTCTTATACAATCACAGAATGGTTTGCATTGGAAGGGACCTCAAAGATCATCCAGTTCCACCCCCTGCCATGGGCAGGGACACCTCCCACTAGCCCAGGTTGCTCAAAGCCTCATCCAGCCCGGCCTTGAACCCCTCCAGGGATGGGGCATCCACAACTTTTCATTGCCTTTATGCTTGGAGGTTGGACAGGAGGTCCAAGGCAGCAAGGAATGAGATGCAGAGCAGTGAGATGCAGAGTCTCTGCACCCCCAGGCTGGGCAAAGCTTTGCCAATACGCCTGAAGTACCTCCTTGGCTGCTTCCTCATCAGCAAAGAAACCAAGGAGCAAAGGAGCTCTAGAGAACTTCTCCTCTCACCTCGCAGCCAGACTGGAGGCCAGGCAGAGGAAGGTCCCTGTGCTGCAACTTTCCTGGAGATAATAGGGGAATTCACTCTCCTGGGCTGTCAGTCTTGCACCTTTTAACTGGCACTGAACTCGCTTTAATAAGGAAGGGAGTAAAGAGATTTCTCATTTCACTGATAACCTGAACTCTGCCTGAAAATAAAACCCCCAAAATGGAAAGTCCAGACACTAAAGCTTCAAGCCTGATGTGCAAAGATTGAATCCTGCTACATCGGTAAATTCCCTCACGGTAATTACAGGCACTAATTGATTTGTGAAAACATCTTCCGGACGGGAGCTGAACTGGGGGGATTTACAAGCCCTGCTCCTAATCCCCAGACACTCCAATCAGTCTGGTTTGACAAGGGAGCAGCGAGCTGCTGTGGATGAATGAGAGGAGACAAAGATTTCTTATTTTTGTATCATTTCAAGGACATACCAGCACATTTAATGACCAATTTCTCTCTTCCCGAGGCCATTTCTTCAGGCTTCTGAGAGCATTCGGGTGTCACTTTAATGCTTTCCACAACCAGAGCAAATGCTCCTCTCAGACACCTTCACATGAACCCTCTGATTTCACCAAAAGCACCATCAATGGGATGAAGAGAAAAAGGGAAGCCTAACGAGGAGAAAGGCTGTTTGACAGGGCAGGGACCAGGGCTCCCTTTGTGTTTCATCTCAGGAGACATCCCTGGGGCTTTCAGGGACAGCCAAACAAGCAACGCTTGGTCCTAAGCCACTAAGGACACGAAGGCTGTGGGAAAGGCAGGAATTGCTGCTTTCAAACTCAAGGGAGATTCACTTCACTAAGCACAGTTATGACATTTATACCTGGGTTTAATAGATCAGTGGCTACTCCTGCTGCCATGCAAAGCTCTGGACCCAATCCAATGGAGTCTAAAACCCAGTCATGACCAGAAACAGTAGGAATTGCAGCTTTTAGGGCTAAAGCTTAATAGTTTAACCAGCCCCTGTAGTCTGTAATATTACTCAGAGAGGGAGCATCCTGGTGCTGGAGATAAACCCCAGGCTGCAGCAACGAGGGAGGAAGCTTCAACACTAGGTTGGAGACCTGCACTTGCCTTTGGAATCAAAGCATGAGGTCTCCAAGGCAAGCTTCTGGTGAGCAATGGCAGCTGGATGTTGCTGCATTAACCCAAGTAGCTTTGCTCTGCTGGTGAAGATGGGGTGAAGGATCACAGAACGGTTTGGGTTGGAAAGGACCTTCATGATCATTGAGTTCTCCCCCTCTGCCATGGGCAGGGACACCTTCTACTAGACCACGTTTCTCAAAGCCTCATCCAGCCTGGCCTTGAACACTTCCAGGATCATTTAGACTTTGACCATGCAGGGTTTGTTTGGAGAAAGGGTGCTGCTCCTGTCCATCCCTCACTAGACTGTAGAAAATTTGTTCCAGGGCTACACATGAACACAGTTGATCATCCAAGTCACTACAATGAATGCACAATGCACTGGCGGCCTCTTAGGTCTTCTGAGGAGACAAGTCCACCAGCACTCATGGTTCTTGGGCTCTGGGAAGTAGCTCTGCACAAATCTATTTCTTGGTGAACACAATACTTGGAAAGTATTTTTCTGTATCAAGGAACAACGCGAACACACCAATGGTGCATCAGAAAACAAGGGGAGGTGGTAGGAGGTGTCCATGAGCCGCTTACCTGAAGATGCTCCACTCAGGCTCAATCCTCAGGATAGTTGGATCCTCCACGTATTCATACTGCAACTCCTGATGTATCTTGGCTTTGTCCACCCTCACAGACACCTTCACCTTCTCAAAGCCCTCATCTGAGGCTGTGGTGTTACAGACAATGTGCTTGGTGGACCTCCTGTAGGCAGAAGGTAGTAAATATAAACCAGGCGCTACCAGCAGCAAAACAGTGGTGCCCAAAAGAGCCCAGCTACTTATTCTAATGTCCTGTGACCTTAACATAGGCAGTGTGAAGTGTTGAAATGC
The DNA here is from genome assembly GCF_000699245.1 of Pterocles gutturalis. NCBI lineage: Eukaryota > Metazoa > Chordata > Aves > Pterocliformes > Pteroclidae > Pterocles > Pterocles gutturalis. Next base: position 11,858 of record NW_010133592.1, on the reverse strand, counting down.
ACTGCTACAGGAATACGCTGTGAATCGTGTGACACATTTATCTGAAGAAGTGACGTTCCCTTTACACTAGTTTAAATAAAACCACAAGAGCCATCATTTCTCAGGTCTCAGAGTGAAAACTGAACCTTAAGGGAACTGCAAACCAGACCTCTCTCCAGAAGTATTTCTGGATGATTAAATACTTGATGGATGTTTCCTTCCTGCCTGCAGACATACGCAGCAGCAGCTCATAAAAAGGGGTGTTTGCACCTCAGTTTTCCAGTCTGAGATAATAAACATTACTTTGCACGAGGACCCTAAGCCTGGTTTAAGTGCAGTTTGCAGCATGCCTGGGATCTTTGCACGGAAAGTGCTAATATAGTGGGAAGCATTTTATGATTATACTCAAAAAGGATTCTGCATAAACTCGAATTATACTCAAAGAGGATTTTGCATTTTGAGCCCTTTTGGGCAGGGCTCATAACCAGCTCCAGATCTGAATTTTGCATAAAGAGACAAAAATCCAGGCTTCAAACACCCTCCATCTCCCCAGTCCTGTGATTTGTGCTGTAGCCTCATCTTATACCCCTAGAAAGGCGAAAGCAGGATGTATCCTTCCCTTGCAGCATGTAACTCACCTTCACTGACTGCACCTTCCAAATTTCCCTGAAAATTCACACTCAGTCCCCCCTAAAACTCCCCAGTCTCTTCAGTAAACATCTCCAAGCAGCTGTGGTTACCACTTGGCCTTTTAAATAACAAGCTGTGACTTCACCCTCCTGAATTATAGATGCCAAATCACACCACAGTCGTGACAGGTGGCTGAACAGGATCCCCACAGCCAGGAGAGGGAAGGGCATCACCCCAAGACAGTGGTCCCAGGTCTCCTGTGAATGAGCCCTTCTTCTACCAAGGACATGCTGGGAGAAATGTGCCAACTTCATCTCCAGCCTCCACCAATATTGGCAGTGCTGGGTGGTTTTGAGCTGCGGGAGCCCCTGGGAATGGGATTTGGGCTCATTCTCACAGGGATCAGGGAACATTCAGCAGGTAACGGTGACATTAAGCCTCTCTGAACTGCCATTGAACAGGAGCCAACCCCGAGCTGAAATGTTGTAAATCATCCGTTTCTTTGCACTACAGGACTATTCTGGGATAAAAGGGAGGTGTTTAAATACTTTGAACCCATGTTGTCAGATTTTCTTTGTCACCTCCGCTAAAGAAGGGACATGAAAATGAATCTTTTAAATGACGTACTCCCAGAGCAAGTAGCAAAGCACGGGACCGTGGAGAACTATAGTGAAATTTGACAAGGGGCCATGGAAAAAAAGCACACCAAATACCAATCAAAGCAATGACATAAATACTATTCTCCCACCCCAAAACATGAACAGTAAAGTTGCACACAGTGCAGAATCCAAAATTGCTGGATAGATGTGGCCACAGGCAAAAGAGGCACATTAGGGACAGGGTGCCTGGGCTGCAGAAGTCCCTTGGTGATAATTGCTCACATCTTTCAGACTCAGGCACTTACAGAAGGAAGGACTCATCTGTACCTGTAGAAAAGGCAGGGTTGTCGCCCAAAGGTCACGATCACATTGCTGCCAGCGTTAAGGTTGTTGCCTGTAATTGTCACCTGGGTGCCACCCGACACTGGTCCTCGCTTTGGCTTGAGATCAGAGAGCGTCAGAGTCTGTGAAGGCAAAGAGTTGTGTCGAAAACACAGCAGAGGAGCACAGCTACCTTCCCTCTCTCATTATAGTGATGGAGAGAAGCAGGTACCCCCATGGGTTAACCACATTAGCTGGACTTCAGAAGATGACCATATCTTCCAGGCAATAGAGGAGCTCCACATCTGGAGCAGCTGGAGCCACAGTCTCCCATCTCCACTGCTTGGTTGACACAGCTCAGGTGTCTTTTTTGCCATTGTTCAACACCACCTCTGCAAGATAAACCAGGTCTTGAACTGTCTGATGGGATTTTAATGGGGACTCTCCACCTCCAAACTGTGGAGCTCAAAATTGATGGAAACAATCGAGTCCTGAAAAGTTTACTCTAAACCTTACTGATCTGACAAGGGAACAGAACATGGTGTAGAGCTCCGGAGAGAAACCTAAAACCCCCCTCTGTGCTCATGGGCTTTGTCCCCGGGAAGGAGGAGAACTGTTCAGCAGAGTGTCTGAGTTCATGTCTTGCCTCTTCCACATGCTCACCATGTGAACCCAAATCTTTCTCTTTCCTTAGCAGCCTTGGATGCTGAGACAGTCTAGTACCGCACGAGCGTCCTGTGTCAATACAGCACAGCGGTGCTCATGTCGAGATGTACTGCCCAAATAAACCCTTCTCCCCTGTTTCTATCGATTTTCTAAGCCTCTTTTCCAAACATAACACAGTGCTGTGTTAATATATCAAAAAGGGGCACAATTCCTTTAGGGGCCCCAAATCTCAAACCTTTTTGTCTTACCTTCCTTCTCTCCCTTTTTCCCAAAATCAAGATAAAATACTTGCACTCTGAAAGCACAGATCATCCTGTTACCACAATGCAGAGAGGAGACATCCATTTTCAGGGAGAAATTTGGAGTTACAGTTTATTCTTTCATTTGCATTTTAATAGAAAAACTTTCCACTCAGTCCCAAGTGAAAAGCTACTATATGCATTTAAATGAAGATTATTTTTTTCCCCCCTCTCTTTAAGAATGATGACACAAACGCTTGAAGCTCTCCTCAGCTCCTCTGAACGAGCAGGTACATCACGCAGTCACCTTATTGAGCTTTGGAGACCATTAATCCGTGTTTATAAAACCACCTGACACACACCACAGCTCCCGCTTTCACGCACGCAGAGCCCTCTCCATCCCTGCAACCCTCTGGCTAAACATTTTGAAAAACAGCAGGAAGGTTTCCACTTTGGTTTTGTTCAAAATGAAGCCACCTCTTGGAGAAAGAACTGAACATGAAAATCTGACATACAGCTCAGTAGAAAAATCTGTTGGCAGAGCTGGACACTTCTTGTGTTTGAACTTGAATTGTTTTGACATGGTGGTTTGGAAACTCTTTTGCCTTAAGAAATCCCTCACCTATTAATTGTTGAAGGTTGGGAGGGTATGTAAGAATAAAAAAGAAATTAAGAAAAAAAGAAATGTTCTGCTTCTTATACTTTTCTGGGAATATTCTCTTAACAGCTATTATTGGGATAAAAGATGCAGGAAGAGCATGTAGATGCAAAAGATGCACTTTAGTATGTAGTGCTCCTCTATTTTTAGGGTACTGCCTCATGATGTGATGGCAACTCCTCTTTAACCCCTTATCGATGGCCACCCACACCAGTGCAAATTACTGCTGACCGTGACAGCTGCTGCTGGGAGGTGAGTTCCCACCTGGGAGAGAGATGGACAATTTAGTGCTGACACAAGAGCACTGCAAGAGTAGCTACTTTACAACCCAGAAAGGCACACTGAGTTCAAAACCCAGAGCCCTTCTCCTACTTCTAGATGGGTTTCCTGCCCACTCCTCCAGATGTTCATCAGAACAGGCTATGACTTGGGCTGCATCAAAAGCAGCATGACCAGCAGGTCAAAGGAGGGGATCTCCCTCTGCTCCACTCTCATGAGACCCCCCTGGGGTGCTGCCCCCAGCTCTGGGTTCCTCAGCACAGGACAGACACGGAGCTGCTGGAGCGGGGCCAGAGGAGCCACGGAGATGG